>NC_142494.1:8474377-8658564 GCF_965113065.1 Corylus avellana
AACCAAAAACTTTCCCTTAGGATGTAATGCGGACCCTCCTTTCAGACCATGATTGGCTCCGTGCCCTGCGGATGACTTCTTATGGGTTTCTTTTATATGGTCCTGGTTCTTATGCGTGGTATCAGTATCTTGATCATTCGTTGCCGAAGCAAACGGCGCAGAATCTAGTGCTGAAGGTATACTTCCTTTGAATTTCACTTTTCAACAAGCAGCATTTTGATTAATATAAGTTAATTGGAAAATGAAGGGAAAATTCTTTATAGTTTCATTTACTTGCAGGTGCTACTAAACCAAATTGTGCTTGGTCCATGTGTGATTGCTGTTGTTTTTGCATGGAACAACTTATGGCAAGGGAAGCTCTCACAGCTTCCAGACAAGTACCAGAGAGATGCTCTTCCGACATTGCTTTTTGGTAGAAAAAGATCTTTGACTTCGTCTTTATCTTGGCTTGATGATGAGGTCCAAATTTCATGCAATTTGATTTTCCCTTTTTATTTTATGCAGGATTTAGATTCTGGATCCCTGTCAGTGCATTGAATTTCTGGTACACGTTTACATCTGTTCTGTTTTATTTCCCTCATCTATTAAGTACTCATGATTTGAAATCTTTAAGCTGTGCGTTTAGAAGTCGTAAACAACAGAATTACTTCTTTGTGTTCTTAAAAAAGATTTTGGGAGAATGTATAGACGCAAAAGACATTTGATCCACATCCAGTAAGCCAACATGTTCTTGTTCAAAAGGTTTGAATAAGCTCATTCTTGAATTTGGATTTTCTGATTTACTTCCAAAGTTGCTGAGGTTCAACTTGGAGAGGAAAGATTTTGACCGCTTATATTACCAACTAGGGGAGTTTATTACTTCCCCAATGCAGATGCTCTACTTGTTGATACAACTTCAGAAGTGACTTAACTT
Organism: Corylus avellana; assembly: GCF_965113065.1. Classification (NCBI taxonomy): domain Eukaryota; kingdom Viridiplantae; phylum Streptophyta; class Magnoliopsida; order Fagales; family Betulaceae; genus Corylus; species Corylus avellana. The sequence goes on from NC_142494.1 coordinate 8,475,291, forward strand.
TAACTGGAAGTTGAAACTAAAAACTGAGTACAATGAATTGAAACATGAAACACACTGGTATATATAATTTTCATATAAGTAATGTTATTTAGTAGACTGTTATACGATTTCATACAACTTGATAATGTGACAGTGAAAATTAGCCTTTAGATCAGCACTTGTAAACAAAAAATAGCTGATTTTTACTAACACGTCATCTAGTTATATAATAGTTATATAATAATCTACTAAGTAGCATTACTCTTTTCTTATATTTGTTTTGGCCCATGACGAACATTTTTTCAAAGTAGTACTCTAGCACCTACTTCTCTCTCCATTATTACGATAAATTAGTACATCGGTGATTGGAAGATCTAGCTCAACATGCCTTGACCATACATATGACATCTTTACAGGGTTGTGCCTCTTCAAGCTCGTGTCGCTTTCATGTCAACGGGCTCCATATTCTGGAACTTCTGCTTGTCTTCAACTATGAACAAGTAATTGATCAACACAAGAGTTCAATTAATGCTTTGGTATCAGCATATGGAACTTTGACTATGAGGTACTTTCTCATAATACCTCCCTTTTGGATTGTAGATAATTATTTTGGTGGTTTTAACGTGAATTTAATCATTTGTAGGTTAAAAATGTGGCCTGAAATATGGTTTACTGAAAAGCAGGGGACTTGAGAGTAGTGGTTTTAAATCTTTCTCACCATTTTCCGTTTTCTGCAACACATTCTTATCAAAATTTGTTTAACAATTCTGTTCTGATGGATTTGTCAACCTCTATGCCCAAACACAGACGCTTTTTTGCTCGTGATAGTGAGTGAAATACGTAGAAGTGACGATTTGGTGTTTAGAACTGTGTTTATTTTTGTTTTTGTTTGGCATTCCATATGAATCTAATTATTTATCAGTGACTTTCTCACATAAAAAATATTTCAAATAAATTAGGAAAAACTTCATTTTAGCCCACTGAACTATCACGCGTTTTGAGAAGATCTTCCCAAATTTCAAAAACTATCAATTTAATCCCATGAATTTTCAATTTGATTTAATTGAATCCCACTCTATCAGATTCAGCCATTAATCCTTAATGGAAATAACTAAAATAATCAAATTGCCCTTCAATTTTTTTTAATTTGAAATTTTATAAAAAAAAAAAAAAATGTTGGAGGTATAAAGGTTATTTTATTACTTTTAATGTTTAAAATCTAACGGAGGGAGTACATTGCATCAAATTAAAAGTTTAAGGGATAAAATTAAGATTTTTTAAAATTTGGGGGGATCTTCTCAGAATGCGTAGTAGATTAAGAGTCTTAAGTGAAGTGTTTTCAATAAATTATTAAGAACATCAGGTGATTGCATGGTTTAACAAACTTGATATGAACCCACAATCAATGATTTTGGTTCATATGGGACAAGATTAAAAAATAAAGTTGAATAAAAATTGATTAAAAATATTAAAAAATATAAATAACGAAATAAATAAATAACTCAACAAATTTTATTTATTGTTTAAAATATATAAATGTAATTTGAAATTTATTTTTTTATGCCTATCATTAATTTAGTCATTAGAATTATTGTTGTTATCTATAATCTTAGATAGCTACAATTATATATTTTATATGTATTCATCAACAATTATTTTTATTAAAAAAGCAATTTAAATGTATGATTTTATTATTAAATAGTGAATCTAAAAATAAGTAAGTGTAAAAGTTGATTATGTACCTCAAAAAGTTTAAAGAAAGAGAAATTGTAAAAAAAAAAAAAAAAAAAAAAAAAAGAAAAAGAAAAAGAAGGCTAGCTTTTTGCTCTATTTTAAGCAAACTCTTTTTAGGCAAGCCAAAGGGTGTTTGCTCCCTCTCGCCTCCTCTGGCTCTACCACTGCCCACAATCTCATCAACCACCTTGTTACAAAGGGAAAAGGTACCATTTGAGCTAAAGGCTCATTATATATATAAAACAAGTATGGTGTTAAAATAGCACAAATGTGTATGAAGTACTCACATAGAGGGATAGTGGTGTGGTATTTGACCAAATTGATAGATTCTTAACAGATAGGAAAAATACGTTTTGGAATAGTAATGTAGTATATAGCATTACCCATTTAAAAATTGCATGTGAGAATTATGTCCTTACGGGCCATAGGTTAGTGAAAGTTTTTTCTAACATAGTTGCAAGGAAAATTGTTCTAACAAATATATATTCCACAATATAAATCATCAATTTAAGTTTTTGAAAACAGTTTGTATACTTCATCATTGTTTACCACAATCGTAAAATGCGAATATCACTTTTATATATCTGCATCTGCATCATGTTTTTATTAACTACATCAGTACGGTTATTACGGTTATTAAATGCTGTTACTATTCTCTCTCTTTTTTTTTGTTATTAAATGCTATTATTATTCGCTATCCCATGTTAGGTAATGGGTCTTTTGGACATATTTTAGTCTCTTGAGCCTTCTTTGGGTTATAATTATAACGTATTTGAAACTATTTTAAAAATAATTTGGACCAATTTTTAGTGTTTTGGGCTTGTTTTAATTTTTTTTAAGCCCTAATATTTTTAAAAAATATATTGATTTCACATTACTTTTGTATTTTTGCCCAGGTGTTACACGAGAAAGCAACCGTGGTGTGAGAGGAAGAAGATAGTGGCTCTACTCTCCAATGGCGTCACAACGTGAAGTGAATGAGAGTCTAAGATATGAGATAATGAATGATGAGAGGCAAGAGGAAGAAGATGGTGGCTTTGGGCTCTGGCAGTGTCATGGTGAACCGGTGAAGTGAATGAGTGAACTATGAAGAAAAAAAATCTAAAACAATGTAAACATAACTTACATCCAATCCAAAACATCGTTTTCCTAAATTTATTTTAGGGGACAAAGTTTTCCTCCAAATTGGATTGAAAAAATTTCTTTTAATCTAATCTATAAAAGTGACATGTGTCCCTTGAACATGTGAGATGTAAATATTTTTTTAATAGTATTTAAGTTTTTCTCCAAACTGGGTTGAAGGAATTTTCTTCAACCTAGTCTATAAAAATGACATGTGTCCTTTTTTTTAATAACATGTGAGATGCACTTGTTTTTTTAATAAAATTTATTTCAACTCTGTCCCTACTATTAAAAAAATATGTGCATATCACATGTTCAGGGAACACATTCACTTTTATAGATTAAGTTGGAGGAAATTCCTTTAAGGAAAACTTTGTCTTTTTAATATATCTATTATCGCATCTACATATCCTAAAAGCGTTATGACGTTATCTGTATTCACATGTGCAGATAACGAATAATTATTAATAGTATATGCGAGCACTTAATATCCGCCGTCATGTGGACTCTACTACAAATGAATTAAGATTCTCTTTATTTTATTTGAACAGGAAAATATCCAGTTAGTTATAGTGGAGTAGACAACTCCATCCAAATAGATTTTATTTTTTTTAGTTTTCTTTTGCAAATAGAACTTCTTTCCAGCCCAAACCATAAACCCAAACAAAAATAAAAGAATAAAAAAAAGCCCAAAAACCCGAGGTCCCCAAAATCCCAATCGCCTCAGAATAAGGTCACAACTACGCCTAGGGTTTAGCTTCAACCCCCCTTTTGGCGTTCTCAAGTGTGTAGGGGTTTTGAGCTTTTTGGACGATTAACAATGGCGCAAGCGACGACGGCGACTGCGACAGGGAATGCGATAGGGAAGAGGAAGCCGGTGTTCATCAAGGTCGACCAGTTGAAGCCCGGCACGCAAGGCCACACGCTTATTGTCAAGGTTGTAAGCTCCAAGCCCGTCAAGGTCGCCAACAACAAGCCTGGCCGATCATCCATGCTTCTCTCTCGCCCTCACCAACCTACTCGTATCGCCGAGTGCCACGTCGGCGACGAGACCGGCACCATCGTCTTCACTGCCCGCAATGAACAAGGTATACAGTACGTGTGTTGATAAATATTTTTTTTTTTTAGGTAAATGCTTGTGTTTAGATTCTGAGAGAATTTGTGCGAATATGGAAGAAATTGGTTTTTCGTTTCCGTGCTTTGTTTGGGAAACTGATTCTGGGTGTTTTGTCGGAGCGCAGAATAGTAGCTGATTCTGGGTTTTTTGTCGGAGAGCAGAATAGTAGCTGATTCTGGGTTTTTGGGTGAATAGCAAAACACACTTTCCTCGAATATTAACAACCAACTCATAATACAAAACATTTTTTTTAAAAAAAAAATTGAACGCTTTTTATAGAACTTTTCAAACAACTTTTTGTATGAATATTTTGAAAGAACAAGTTCTTTATTTTGGAGGAGCATGTGAGATATTATTATTATTATTATTATTATTATTTTTAAAAAAAAAAAAGAAAAAAAAAAAGAAGCTATTCTCATGGAGAGGTGTGGCCGCGCAGCTACCCCTGTCCTGGTCGGGGTGGCTGCGTGGCCACCTGATTCTTCATGAGAGTGGTCACACGGTCAAGTAAAGAGCTCTACATTTGTTTGTGATTTTTCGAAATAAGGAGGAGTAATCCACAGAAAACCTTTTCTTAAATGTGAATCCCAAAAAAAAAAAAAAATCGAAAAATGTTTCTCATCTTTTTGTCAAGTTAAAAACACTTTTTGAAACAGGAAACAAAAAACACTTATCCCAATATACTAACATAGTTTCTCTGGTTTTAGGTGGTGTTTCCGTTGCTGCCTTAATTTGAGAAAAGGGAATATTGTTAGTTTGGGTATTTGATTATGGATTGTTTGGGGAAGGTTACTCTGTGCTACTCTTGGGGTTTTTAATTTTTAATTTTTGTTTTAAATGTATGTAAGTAATTACTAGGTTATACATGTTTATTTATGCGAAGCTGTTCTTTGGTTGTTTTGGTGGTATTTTGGTGTCTTTGATTGCTATGATAGCTTGGAAAAAGGGAAGACATTGATGTTTTAGGTATTGGGATTTTCATTGCCTGGGACCTGGGATTGGTGCAACTCTGGGCATTTGCTGGAAATCAAAACAATGAGTAGTTTGTGCACACTTGTGTTTGCATGCACATACGGATATCCGTGCCTGAATATTAACGTGTGGATTAATGTATGTAAACATATTATTTGTGCATTTGTAGTAAGGTTTGGTTCTGAAAAACTGAGAAAGGTGTAGTTATTGCTATTATACTTTTATAAAACTGATGTAAACATATTATTTGTGCATTTGTAGTAAGGTTTGGTTCTGAAAAAGTGAGAAAGGTGTAGTTATTGCTAGTATTCTTTTATAAAACTGATTTACTTATAAAAAAACATTTGCTAGTGTGCTAACGTATTCTGTGTGTACAGTATTTAGTTGCACTGAAACCATGCATGTATTGGTATATGTTGATGTATGTATGTATAATGTATATGACCTTGCTTTCTCTGTTGCAATGGAGGTTGGGAGTATTTGTTCTGATTTCTTGGTTGCTGAGAAAGTGTAGGAACAGAAAGGAATTTGTGAATTTGAGTTTTTTTTGTTTTCTCTATTTGTTTGGCTTGATAATGATAAATCCTTTAATTAATTGTGCCTAGTGCAACTTCATCCATTAAATGTGAAGCTTCAGGTTTTAAATTGGTTTATTATTTCCTTAATTCATTAGTTGGATGAGTATCAAACTTCTATACACACATATAATTTTAGCAGCTAGATAAAGGTTTACAAAGTATTACTCTTCTTTATTGTATTAATTCATAGCTTTATTCATGTGCAGTTGATATCATGAATCCAGACTCCACTGTAATCCTTCGGAATGCAAAGATTGACATGTTTAAAGGTTCTATGAGGCTAGCAGTTGATAAATGGGGACGTGTTGAAGCTGCCGAACCTGCTAATTTTGAAGTTAAAGAGGATAACAATCTTTCTCTTGTCGAGTATGAACTAGTTAATGTTATTGAAGAATGATTGTATCATGTGGAAGCAATGTTTTGACATTAGGGGTTTGATTTCTGTTTGCTGGCATTGAACTATTATCTTGGTTCCGATTTCTATATGTGGTATGCAAGTCTTGCTGAAGTTGTTTTTATCCCTAATATGTCTATCATTACTGCAAGTAATTGTGAAATTGAGAATGTGATTGCATTTGGAAAAGTTGTCAACTCTCCATTGTTGTACTTGGAAAAGTAAAATATCACATTTTCAACTCAGGCGAAAACAATCTCATATTGTCAACAATTCAATTTCAATTTTTGTTTCTTTGCTTGCTTGTAAATTTATGAGATCTTGATTGCAAAGTAATAATGTTGCAATTTTTAGCTGAGATACCAAGTTGTAGTTTCACTTAACAAAAGTGGTTTTGTGCTTTTTGTTTGGGTGTATGTGGGACTTGTGGTTCTACAGCTAAAGAACTATTGGCACAATTCTTGCCCCTTCCTTTTAATATTCCCTCTCCCTTTACCTCCAGAAAAAAGAAAAAGGAAAAAGGAAAATTCCCTCAGCCTTCACTCTCGAGGGATTCTAAAAGATAGTTATTCTCCTCTCAACAGAACATCCAATCAGGGAGACCAAATTCTGTTTCCATGTCCTTTCTTTTAGTCCAATTTCCTCAACTCTAAGACATAAATTTTAAGTGAGATTTTTGAAATATTTTTTCTCTTAATTAAATAATATTTATTTCAATTTCATAATATATTTTTATTTAAATTACACTATGATTTGTTATTAACCTTTCTTTATTTGTAAGTCTTGAACAACAAAGTAGCAAAAGATATTTAAGGTATATTAAAGTTTGACCTTGTGAGGAAATTAATGTTGTTTTTATCAATAATAAAAAATTTGCTATTTTTAGGGAGTCTTTATTTCTCAATGAGCCTTTTAATACTATTTCTTAAGATATGGGTAAAGTCTACGTACCCCTCAAACTACAACCCAATTAACAATGTCTCCACAAACTTTCAATTGAGACAATGTTCTCCAAACTACCAAAACATTGTCAATGTCTCCCTTAAGGCTAACAAAAAAATAAAAATATCCTTATAAATTTCACAATAAGACAAAAATACCCCTGTACATTTGAAAAAAAAAAAAAGGAAAAAATTACACTTTACCCACTAAAGTTTGAGCCGATTTTCAATTTGACGTCTAATATTTCAATTTTTACAATGCACCCCAAATGTGGCCTATCCGTTAACAATTTCCGTCCAATTTAACCGAAAATTGGTCATGTGCTGGCATGTGTATTTTTTGTCTTAAATTTCCAAAATTGTCCCCATGTATTTTAACAAATTTCAAAAATGACCCCAAGTCGAACCAAAATTAAAAATTAAAAAATAATTAAAAAAAAACTTGGGGCCATTTGGGGGTAGGCCCCCATTTGGCCGGATTGGGGGTGGCCTGGCCACCCTCATTTGGCCGGATTGGAGGTGGTCGACCACCCTTAAGGCCCAAATGGGGGTGGTTACGACCACCCTCGACCACCCCCAAATGGCCAAGGAGGTGGCTCAGCAAGGCTGGTCGGCCACCCGCCATGGGGGTGGCACCCCAATTCGGCCAAATGGGGGGGTGGCCTGGCCACCCCCATGGCCAAAGGGGGGTGGTTGGCCTCCCCCCAAAATGGCCAAAGGGGTGGCTACGGCCATCCCCAATTTTTTTTTTTTTTTTTTAGTTTTTTTTATTGTTTTAAAATAAAAAAATAAAATTGTAGAGGCAATTTAATATTTTCTATTATTTTCGTTAGAAAAAAGGGAAATGGTTAACAGATGGGCCACATTAAATTTTTTTTTTTTTTTTTTTTTTTTTTTTTTTTAACTTTGGTGGTATACATTGTAAAAATTAAAACATTGGAGAGCAAATTGAAAATCGACTCAAACTTTTGGGGATAAAGTGTACTTAACCCAATAAAAATTTTAAAAACGAAAATTTTAATTTTTTTTTTATAAAAAAAACGACTTTTTAAAAAAAGAAAATTTTTATTTTAAAAAAAATGATTTTATTTATTTAAAAAAAAAAATGAGAAAAAAAAAATTTTTTAAACGAATTTTTTTAAAACGGAGAATTTTATTTTAAAAGAAAATTATAAAACAAAAACTTTAAAAAAAAAAAGAAAAAAAAACAAAGAATTTTTTATTTTTTAAAACGAATTAAAAAAAAAAAAAACCGGAATTTTTTAGTTAAAAATAAAATTATAAAACAATTTTTTTCAATAAAACGAAAATTTTCAATTTTTATAAAAAAAAAAAAAAAAAAAAGTCTAATTTTTTTTTTTAAAAAAAAATTTCTTATAAAAGGAATTTTTTTTTATTTGGCCACCCTTGGATTTTATATATATAGTTTTAGGTTTTTTCTAGAAGTTTCAGTATTTTTTGTTTTATTTTACTAAGGGTAGTTTCGTCATTGGGGAAATATTGACAATTTTTAGTAATTTGAGAAAGACATTGTCAATTGGATTGTAGTTTGAAGGGATATGTGGACTTTCCCATTTATTTTATAAGGAGGACTTAGGTAAGGTAGCCACCTTAGATGGTTAGTCTTTGAGCTGCACCTTGTACAATGTTGGGATTAGATTATTCTCCCTTTTATACAAAATGTTCCACCAAATTGAGTTGAAATTAAATTTCTCTAATCTAATCTATTAAACTAACGTCTATCCAAAATGTATATGAGAATGACATACTCTATGAATCACATGCATTTTAGATCATGCATATAAAAATCACATGCTCTATTAAAAGTACTTTTGTCAGTTTGATTTCACCTCTTTGACGTCTAAATCTATCCTTGCCTTTCCTTTGTTCCTTTAATTTTATTTTAAATGTGATCCAAATTTATCATTGAGCTAGATAATTTATTCAAACTAGGTTTTATTTTTAGAAAAAATTCAAACTTGTTCACAAGCTACTCAATTAATTTATTACTCAATTAATTTATTCATTCCTTACATAAAGTAAATATTATCATTAGTTATTTAAAATTACTATTACGATTTTATCATTTGAAGTTAAAGAAATAAATTAATTTTTATTAGGGGAAAATACACTTTACCTCATGAACTATCCACCAATTTGCACTTTTAACCCCAATGTTTAAAAAGTGACACTTTACCCCCCCTCCAAAAAGTATCTGACATTAACACTTGACCCCATGAAATACACTTTACTCCCTGAAGTATTTTGAGTTGACATTTTATCCCCTAAAGTAGTTAAGTTTTGAGAGTGGTAAAGTATCAACTCAAGAGGGTCAAGTGTCAATTTAAAATACTTTAGGGAGTAAATTGTACTTCATGAGGGTCAAGTGTCAATGTCAGATACTTTGAGAGGGAGGGAGGGAGGGAGGGAGGGAGGGAGGGGGGGGGGGGGGGGGTAAAGTGTCACTTTTTAAACATTGAGGTTAAAAGTGCAAATTGGTGGATAGTTCAAGGGATAAAGTGTATTTTCCCCTTTTTATTATAAACTTCTAAAAATTAACTTCACCAACTTTGTATTTGTAATGATGCATAATTTTTTTTTATTATGAAATGAACTAATTATAATATCTTATAACCATATTTAGAATAATAAACAACGAAATCTTGAGTCTATATGTATGTTTTATAGTACACACGCACACACGACAAATCTATATCAAGACCGACAATCACAAGATATCAAGCTTATTTAATAAACAAGCCTAGATTCTAATTTGAGCTTTTAGTTTGTTAATAAACAAACTGAAATTCAGTCAAATTTATAGGAGTCGAGCTCGAACTGATTACGAACAACTTGTTTCAATTACAACCCAAATTGGGATCAAGTACAAAAGTTTTAGGCATGATTTAGGCCCACTATGTAACTGCATTTTAAGACCCTCATCTCACTATAAATATTAAATACCATTGCACCAACCCCAACTTACAACACTTGCTTTTTATAGGGCTCAACTAGTAAAGAACAGATCAGTTGAAGACATCAAACAGATACTGCATACATAGCCCTCAGGAAGCTTACCACAGAAAACATGCAAGGCTAATTTGATGAGAAAAAGAAAAGGCACTAGGAATATTTTGCAATCACATAGGGAAAAAATTAATCTCAATGTTGGAAAGTAAGATGTCAAGGTAAAGCTGACAAGTGTATCAATGGATTATAACTGAGGCAAACCTAAGTTTCTCATGAAGGACAATTAAGTTAATAGTAAATCCAGGCAATTCTACAAGAAAAAGGAACTGTTAAAAACATCACCAAGATTTGAGCAGATTACATCTGATAGTTAAGGACAATGTACAATGCTGCCATCAAATTCCATGGCAACTAAAACTTCCTATCAGTGCACATCTGTTTACAAATATGATTCCGCCGTCTACTATGCAAAACAGTATAAAGATCATTAAGGATATAATTATTAGACAAAAGTAGTTCAAAAAAGAAGTGTTCAAAAACTAATCTAGTAGCCATGATTAATATGCCAATGTCCACCACGAAATAGCAACAAAACTATAGAAGAAAGCAAGGAAAGATCATCTTAGTCCTTCTCCAGGTAGGATTGCCAACAATTAGAGGAGATTACAGCCCTAAACAAACAAAAGATAGAGTCAGAAATAAAACTATCAATTGAGTCGCAAAATGCTGGGCTCATTGTAACACCCAGATGGCAAGAAATGACATGTCCTCGAGTTATTTGAGACAAGGATATACTAAACTACAAGAATGGTATGATTAGAAATCATCTCCCATGGATGTTTACTATCATCATGTTTATACAAAATTTCAAGATTCTTTTTTTTCCTGTGAACATTCGATGATAATACAATACAGCAACAATTCCTGCAATGAGCTAAAGTTATGACAAAAAAGCTGCCACAGTTATCAACCTACATATCGATAAACCTAGAAATGGACTTTTTACTTTTTTGTTTTAGTCCTAAGACATTTAGAACAGGACTGCCCAGCTCAAACACACAGGCTAACTACACTGGAAACGCACAAGTACTTGACCTGGTGAGAGTTTCTCCCCTGATATTTAGCCCCAATAGCAGTAAATGGGAGAAACTATGGTACATGGGAGGACCTTCTTCTTTTTTTCCTTTTTTCAGTTCATATGTACCAAGAAGATACCTACTGCTCACTGTCATAGATGCAATAATAAAAAACTTCAACAAATAGAGAATGAAAATAGACATACATCACTGCTTCACGTGATTCACTGTTGGCAGGGTGAAAAAGATAATTAGGAGTGTGCTCAAATGTTTTACATCAAGTTCTTATGGCCTTAGGATAGAGCCAGATAAAGAGGAAAAAAAAGAAATTTTTGAGAACAGAATTATCCACTACTTCTATACTATTGGCATCATTCTCTTAGAAAGCAAGAACTTTGGATAAAACTTCTCCCAAACCCATGCGATATTCATCACGAATCACCATTGCCAGCTGATTGAATAAGAGATATTAGTATCATGCTTTATTGACCTTATTAACATCGATGCAAGCATTTCAGCAATTTTTAGGAAAAAAAAGAAGAAGTAAATTAATACATTATTCTGCAATACATCTTCCCAATTAAAGTCTATGAGCTATAAATAAAAAATCAAGCATCAGACAAAAAGAGAAAATGTCTTAGCCATAGATGAAAACAACAAAGTCTACTAGTTCACTAAGTTTTGGAGCTCAGGATGTTCAACTTGTCTCTTCTGCAGCTCATTCAAAACTTCTAACTTATCAGCAATCACTGTCTTATAATGAGCAATTTTGCACACAAAACTTTGCTTGAATCCTCGGGCATGCATCACACATCATCATTGCAAGCTGGTTGGATGAAAATGATTAGTGCTTAATGATTCCAGCGACTAACATTGGTAACAACTTAAATTAAGTACAATATTCAGAATCAATCGCACGGAATAGTGCACAACCATAGTCACGTGCAAATATTATGTAGCACAGTACAAATCATTTAACAATAAAATTCTACAAGTCTATACTCCAGAGGTTGGAATCTTACATCTAGTTCCTACTGTATTATGGATCATGAGGCGCTCTTTATGCCCCAGAGGAAAAATCAAGCAAGAAAAGACAAAAGGAGAAAAGAATGCCTCCCTTCCAATATTGGACTCAAGCATTCATTATTCAAATATAGCATCCATAAACATCTATAAAGACTCCAACCTTTTTTAAAAAATTGACAATTAAAGTCCTATTTAGGAAAGTCTCAGCTCATCTTCTAAAGTGTGTAGTAAGCAGATTTTAATTTTCTTTATCAGTAAATCTCCTTCTATGAAGCACACAAGTGCATACTGCAAGGCCACCACAATCCTAAACGCAGTCTTGGGGATGTACGGGATTACTCAAATGATACGATAAGACTCTTAATTATAATGACAAGCAACACACAAGTTTTCCAGGATAAAATGGCTCACAAAAGCCACTGCATTATATTATTTGATGGATCCTCTGGGAAAAAAAAAAAACTCCTATCATTCTTGTTCTAAATCTGTTGCTTTACATCACATTTCATCATTACTTCAAAATGATAGCTATCCTGCCTAACATATTGCCGATAGCACTCCCTACAGCTTTAAAATCTTGAAAACATAAATAAATCCAAGTCATTCCATCTTTGCTTCTTGATCTTCATCTAGTCTTGTTTCGGCCTACAACATTAAAAGAGGAGTGTGTTTTTTTTACTAAAACAAAAATAGGAATAAGAGAGCAAAAGAACAACAATTGAAGAAGTAGACATCAAAGTCAAGTGTAGGAAATCTATTTGGTCCTGAAAATTTGAATGAAAAGAAAATAAAGGGAAAAAAACTTGATAATGAAATTGTATTTGGTTGAAAGAAAAGAATTCCAGATTCGGAGATCAGAAAAGATATAGAAGATATGTATCCTTGTATTTTACATTCTTGTCCAGAAAATTAAGCCTTAAGAAAATATACTTTTTTACAACCAAAAGGAAATTGGACAAGAATACATGAAATATATGCAATCCTTACCTAAGTTCTAACAGTGCAACGAGAAAGAAGAAGAAAAAGATGTAATGTTGTTGCAATCACATTACTAGAAAATAAGTACACTCTTCGGAAGCCTGCCCAAGTAATCATAACATGTTGAACTACTAGAATATCCCTAAGAGACTATAGCTCGATACATCTGACAAAGGAACCAAATTACTCAAACAAACATTGGCAACATCATGTGGGATAGTTCTAAAAAATAGAATCAATTCAAATTGGAAAATATTGAAAAACCACACTAACTCATTGCACCGACATAGCCAAGTTCCATAACCGAAGTAACCAACGCAATTATAATGGATTACTTAGCACCAAACATTATAATATCACATATTCTTGAGAATAGAATAACTAATCATACCTTCAGAGAGCCAACCATAACTGCGTTGAGAGATTGATAGCATCGAAGTCATCAATGCTGATGCAGTTGCAGTGTGGTATGGCAGCATCGACTCCACACAGAAGCTCATTTCAACAGGGCACCTGCAACACAAACAATACATTATCCACATTATCTGCTTCAACTCTAAACAATGTGACATTATTAATGACTAAACTAATCTTAAACTCCGTTTGGACACCGAGAAAAATCTAGGAAAAGAAAGCAATCAAAATTCGGAATATTATCTTTATATTCATCGCAGCTTTGTTTTACAGGAAATGAAAGCCTCACTTTCATCAACCCCATTATGCGTACTACATTTATCTAAAGATTACATATTTATCTCATCCCGGATGACCATCAAAAACATCAAAATTCAAATTCTCCATCTGTTTTTCTTGTCCCACATTTTCTCAAACGCAAACGGCATAGACAAATTGGCACCCTGAACAATGTGACAACTTAATACTAACTCTAAACTCTGTTTGGTTTTCGAGAAAATGTCCAGTGTTGCTCTCGCAGACAATAAAAAAGAAATAGACGTGCTCTAATTTCTACTAAAGACCGTTTTATGGCACCCCAGATAATCAAAAACTTTCACAGATAAAAAAAAAAAAATCAGTTTCAGAATCTTCATATATATATATATACCTGAGAGGTGGAGTGGAGACGGGCTTTTTGGCTGCGGTGCGAAAGGGAGAGCCGGCGGCTTTGGCTTCAGGACTGAGCCGAGCCGCAGTGCGGCGAGCGGAGACGGAGCATGAGCGGAAAATGGACCTGGCAGCGGCTGAGGCCATCGGAGATTGGCTGTGGGAGGTTCCGAAGACGGTGAAGTTGACGGTGTTGCGTAGGGGTTTTGAGGTTTTAACTTTTAAGAAACCGTTCGGTGAGATGTGGTCCGTGGATCAACTCCTCATTGGAGGGTTTGTTTGGCTGTATGGATGCTCCAGCCTATGCCTGCTGTGGGCTATTTAGACTGCACTCCGGAATAAGGTCTTCCTAGACAGCCAAACAGACTTTACTCCATATTAACTCCTGGAAAAAAGAAAAAGAAAAAAAAGAAGGGAAGTGTAAGTGTTTTTTTAATAGCATATGAGATTCACAAGCGTTTTTAATAGCAATACTTAAAAAAAAATAAATAAAAACGCATGTGTGCCTTGCCAAGTGAAAAGACATGCTATTTATTCTTACATTTTTTTTTTTTTTTTTAGTAGTATGCGTTTTTCACATGTTTTTTTAATAATAATAATAAAAAAAATCATGATGATATCGTAAGAAATTTACATCCATGACGATATTGATTATGACCTTGATACGGAGTTGAAGCTTCTTCTAACCCTAACTCTAACGAATGTGCTAACTATGAATATGATGTCAGAAAATTATGGATGACAATTCGTGTTTGCATGTTTAGTTTGGGTCATGTCAAGATATGAGTATAAAATTATATAGGTCAATCCTAACTCAATCTATTAATTAAACGGATTAGGCCCCTTAATTTTTAATAGGTTTCCAGGAAATGTAAAAAATTTGTTAACGCTAAATGTCGTATATCAGTTTCAAGTTTGTAACACCCCGATGAAATTAATTAATTGGTAATTAACTTCATGGTTCACCTCCCAGTCTCATTCCACAAAGAATAAAATTCAAGGATCCCATCCTCTCCGAAGAGAGTCTATAGTGGAAAACTTTTTCACTTATAAGCAAATATAGCTATAAATTAAATCACGATGATCAAATAACCATAGAAAATCTAAAACATTATAACATAGATGATTCTCCAAATGTTATGGTCAAAAGACCAATTCATCCAAAACATATTATAGGATACAAGCCAAATCTAATAGTCATAATATAACATCAAGTCACAAAGCCTAATCTTAAGAAGATAAAGCATGTAAATAATCTCAATCATATCCTAGTGGGTGGCTTTATCAACATCCCATATATCCTTAAGCCACACGCAATCCAACTCCTTAAAAATAATCTTAGTTATATCCCTCAAAATAAGCTAGTACCTCCCGAGATCCATTGTCAATTATACTATATATAAAACAACTCATGTTTAATACGTGGAAAAGATACAAGAGTAAGTTTATGACTTAATGAGTATAAATACATATAACATACAAGTTATTGCATAGTGAACTCATATGTTTTTAAGTCAAATGCAGCAATGCAAGGTTACAATTCATCATTTGATGATATCGTCATGAATGCAATATATATGTTGTAATAAGAAAATTATGTCATAGTTCAACTCTATATGATCTATCTAAGCCCTTAACCCCTTTTTGGTAGGGTTGGCGTTGTCCTAAAGAACTTGTAATACAATATTGGTTCCCCGGATATTATACGTGTACCATCCATCATTAGCAACTCAATCGAGTCTAACTCAGATGACCCAAGCTGCTAATAACGTCGGTCTATAGTAACCACCACTCAAACATGGTTGCATCATTCATGAAACAACTATTGAATCCAAGACCAAATATAAAGAATCAACATCTTTTGACCATAGGGTTAACCTTTATAATTTTAATAAGCTCATGGTTGTTATCTTGCACGTACCGATGTATCATGTTATACGATGCAATTCATTTTTTTTTTCCCGTATTTTACATGTATGCTTTTGCAAATCATCATTTTCGTTATCTTGTTTATTCATCATTCATTTTCACAAAATAGAGTTCACTATAATCTAAAGGTGTTTCATGAGAGTTGTAAAGATTCATGTTGATATATAAAATACTCATGTTATGTGAAAATGACATAATAACAAGTATTCATGTGAGTTTTTACTCACTTATATCGTAAGGCTCCTCAACAAAATTCACCAAAGGCTCCACAACCTTGAAATATGAGAAAATACCTACCATTACTTATAAATCTGAGCTAAACAAGTCCTAAATCCTAAAACGCTTAAAATATAGTTTCTGCGTGACCTTCGAACATTCGTACAAGGAGGATCGAATGTTCAATCACGACATCGAACTTTTCTATTAGAGAAGGTCAAGCGTTCAGTAATGGGCAGGAAACTCATTTCAAACCAAAAACTAGCAAAACCACTTATAGGCACGTCATAATGTCTTAACATGATTCCTAATAGAGTCCTAAGCCACAATAACACATCCATGCAGAAAGAACTGTGTCCAACATTATTAATACACTAAACCACCATTAAGCTAGTACTAAGGCCAACAAAATTATATACAAGCTTAAACCTACAAGTTATGGTATGAAAAACAACTAGATAGTATAACAACTTAAGAAACAAATTAGGCTAGAAAAGTTACCTCCTTAGAAGAAAAACTAACAAGAATGCATCTTTTCCTCCAAAGCACTCACACAAACTCACTCTAGGGTAACACTAAGATAAAGGGGTGGAAATAGGTTGAAGGGATTTAGGGGAGGGGTATTTATAGAGGAACAGAGGTCAGAGGATAAGGATGAATTGGCTTACACAATATTGCCATGTGTCGAACATTCAGGAGGGGTACCTTCAAATGTTTGGTGTGCTATTAGACCAACGATCCTAGGGTTTCCAGTCGAATGTTCTAGAGTAGGGTTAAGGTCGAATGTTCAGACATCCAACCTTGAATGTTCATCACTAGGGTTTGACTTTATGTTCGATCATCCAAGCTCGAATGTTTGGCTAAGAAGAAAAGTTAAAATTCTTCCTTCCAATGAACCCTATTGAACTTAGCAACCTAATAGCCCTACCAAAGCTTACATAACCTTGATTATTACTTAAGGTATTACACGGGTTGTATTAAGACATGAGTAGAAGAATATATAGTCAACCATAACCCAACCAATTTAATTAAACGGCTGAGATCCCTCAATTTTAACCTTGCTAAATTTGTATTAGGTTCGTATCGAGTTTGTAAATCATGTAAAAAATTGTCCACCTTACCAAAAATAGCTCAATGCATAATAATTCCTAAGTCAGTTCTTGTGAGAAAAGTATGCTCAATACATAATAATTCAGTATGTCCTTTATACCTGGTGTAGGGGCCTATTAATAGGCTAAGAGGTAGAGTCCAACTTGGGATTAGAGTTTCTACCCCTAACTTGACCTAAGAGTGTTGAGAGTTTGAATTGGACCTGGACTCCTACTCCTATTCAATTTGGAGTATGACTGTTAGCACAGATTTTTCTAGTAGAGTCCTACTCGGGCTCTGATTGTGTCTCCCTGAATTGGTAGCTCTGCCTGTCACAGGATCAGGATCTTATGGGCAGATTGAGTGAAATTATTCCCAACATATGCAGTTTTAAAAATGCATAAGAGAATCACATACTCTATGAATCACATGCATTTTGGATCGTGCATATAAAAATCACATTCTCTACTAAAAATGCTTTTGTCAGTTGGATTTCACCTCATATGCATCTTTGCCTTTCTTTCGTGTGAGTCTTTTGCTTTCAAAGATGTATTTATTTCCACAATTTCTTTTAATAATGATACTTCAGCAGTTCAGCTATTCTCATCTTGTCGCTTTCAAAGCATTGAACCCCCCAAAACAAACAACTCTAGAATCCAGTCGTTATTTTGATCCTCATCATTTGCTAACTCACCAATCAAGGAACCAAGTTAAAAAACAGGAAAAAAAAATAATAAATAAATAAATTCGAGCACATAAACATTTTACACAAAATGCAAACCCTAAGCTCAAAAAAGGGTTTGATTGGAATTAGGGCAATAATCAACTGAATCAAGTTGAGTATTGAATGTTTAAGTTTAGTTCATCTAATTTTGTTTTGAACATGATCCAAACTCGAATCTATCATTGAGTTAGATAATTTATTCAAACTCTATTTTATTTTTAGAACGAATTCGAGTTTGTTCACAAGCTGTTCAATTAACTTATTCATTCCTTGTCCCTAAGGGGTAATGTAATTGGCTGGAGACCACGTCTTACAAAACGGAGATTCCTAATTCGAATCTCATTCCCGAACATATCAAAAAGAAAAACTTATTCATTTCTTATATAAAGTAAATATTATCATTAGTTATTTAATTACTATTAAGATTTTTTTTTTTTTTTTTTTTTCATTTGAAGTTAGTTAGATAAATTATTTTTACTTATAAACTTCTAAAAATTAACTTCACCAACCTTGTATTTGTAATAAATCATATATGATTTTTTTTTTCTTATGCAATGAACTATTTTTAATATCTTATAACCATATTTAGAATAATGGACAATGAAACCTTAAGGCCTCGTTTGGTTCGCGGAATGTCTAGTCTATTGAAAAATGAATAGATACTACTAGGAATAGAAGAGTGTGAAATAGAATAACTAATCATATTCCTTAGTTTGGTAACAACACACATGCAAAAATTAGAATTGAATCAAAATTACGAAAAAACCTCATTTTTTTTTCTTCAAACTCATATTTTAAAAAAACATAATAATAAAATGGGGGGCCGACCACCCCAGAACAGCTCCGTGGGTGGCCTCGGCCACCCCCGATGACCTACGTGGTGGCCGCGACCACCACATAGGAGCTCCGGGGGTGGTTAGGGGCGGAACTACCCCTGGGCTTCGGAGGACACCCCCCCCCCCCCCCCGAGCAAAGGGTGGTCCCATTAAAGAAAAAAATTTAAATACTTTTAAAAATTAACTTTTGCTCCCCCAAACTAAATATTCTAATTCCGCCCCTTGTCGAACCACCCCCAAGCACTCAAGCCACCCACTTTATTTTCATATTTTTTATTTTATTTTGTTTTATATATATATATATATATATATATATATGTGTGTGTGTGTGTGTGTGTGTGTGTGTGTGTGAAAAATGTATTCAATTCCTTAAAAATTAGCAAAGCCACTCATTTTTTAGTGGCTTAGCTAATCCTGCGTGTATTAAATTAGTAGTCCCAAGAGAATAAACTATTCTCAGGAATAATGTGTTACTAAATAAAGGAATAGCTATACCTAGAATTATATCTAGTCCATTCCAAGAGTCTATTTACAAACCAAACGGGACCTAAGTCTATATGTATGTTTTATAGTACACGCACACACACATATCTATATCAAGATAGGCAATCACAAGAATTCAATCTTGTTTAACCAACCCCAACTTACAACACTTACTTTTTATTGGGCTCAACTAGTCAAGAACAGATCAGTTGAAGACATCAAACAGATACTGAATACATAGCCATCGGGAAGCTTACCACAGAAAACATTTCAGCAAGGCTAATTTGATGAGAAAAAGAAAAGGCACTAGGAATAAGTTGCAACCACATAGAGAAAAAATTAATCTCAATGTTAGAAAGTAAGATGTCAAGGTAAAGCTGACAAGTGTATCAATGGATTGTAACTGAGGCAGACCTAAGTTTATGATGAAGGACAATTAAGTTAATAGTAAATATTACAGGCAATTCTACAAGAAAAAGGAACTGTTAAAAACATCACCAAGATTTGAGCAGATTACGTCTGATAGTTAAGGACAATGTACAATGCTGCCATCAAATTCCATGGCAACTAAAACTTGCTAGCAGTGCACATCTGTTTACAAATACAAATCAGCCGTCTACTATGCAAAACAGTATAAAGATCATTAAAGATATAATTATTAGACAAAAAGTACAAAAAAAGAAGTGTTCAATAACTAATCTAGTAGCCATGATTACCACGAAATAGCAACAAAACTATAGAAGAAAGCAAGGAAAGATCATCATAGTCCTTCTCCAGGCAGGATTGCCAACAATTAGAGGAGATTACAGCCCTAAACAAACAAAAGATGGAGTCAGAAATAAAACTATCAATTGAGTCGCAAAATGCTGGGCTCATTGCAACACCCAGATGGCAAGAAATGACATGTCCTTGAGTTATTTGAGACAAGGATATACTAAACTACAAGAATGGTATGATTAGAAATCATCTCACATGGATGTTTACTATCATCATGTTTATACATAATTTCAAGAATTTTTTTTTTTTTTTCCCTGTGAGCATTCGATGATAATACAATACAGCAACAATTCCTGCAATGAGCTAAAGTTGTGACAAAAAAGCTGCCATAGTTATCAACCTACATATCGATAAACCTAGAAATGGACTTTCTACTTTTTTGTTTTAGTCAAGAGATTTAGAACAGGCTAACTACACCGGAAACGCACGAGTACTTGACCTGGTGAGAGTTTCTCCCCCTGATACTTGGCCCCAATGGCAGTCAATGGGAGAAACTATGATACTTGACCTTCTTCTTTTTTTTTTTCTTTTTTTTCTTTTTTTTAGTTCATCATATGTATCAAGAAGATACCTACTGCTCACTGTCATATATGCGGTAATAAAAAACTTCAACAAATAGAGAATGAAAAAGATAATTAGGAGTGTGCTCAAATGTTTTACATCAAGTTCTTATGGCCTTAGGCTAGAGCCAGATAAGGGGGAAAAAAAAGAAATTTTAGGAAAAAAAAGGAAGTAAATTAATGCATTATTCTGCAATAGATCTTCCCAATTAAAGTCTATGAGCTATAAATAAAAATCATGCACCAGACAAATAGAGAAAATGTCTTAGCCATAGATAAAAACAACAAAGTCTACTAGTTCACTAAGTTTTGGAGCTCAGGATGTTCAACTTGTCTCTTCTGCAGCTCATTCAAAACTTCTAACTTATCAGCTATCAGTGTCTTATAATGAGCAATTTTGCGCACAAAACTTTGGTTGACTCCTCGGGCATGCATCATTCATCATCATTGCAAGCTGGTTGGATGAAAATGATTAGTATGCTTGCTCAATGATCCCAGCGACTAACATTGGTAACAACTTAAATTAAGTACAATATTCAGAATCAAATAATGTAGCACAGTACAAATCACTTAACAATAAAATTCTACAAGTCTATACTTCAGAGGTTGGAATCTTACATCTAGTTCCTACTGTATTTTTGGATCATGAGACGCTCTTTATGCCCCAGAGGAAAAATCAACCAAGAAAAGACGAAAGGAAAAAAGAATGCCTCCCTTCCAAAATTGGAATGCTATTATTCAAATATAGCATCCTTAAACATCTATAAAGACTCCAACCTTTAAAAAAAAAAAATTGACAATTCAAAGTCCTATTTAGGAAAGTCTCAGCTCATCTTCTAAAGTGTGTGGTAAGCAGACTTTCATTTTCTTTATCAGTAAATCTCCTTCTATGAACCGGACAACTGCATACTGCAAGCCCACCACAAATCCTAAACGCAGTCATGGGGATGTATGGGATTTACTCAAATGATACAATAAGACTCTTATAAAAGTAGAAAAATTATAATGACAAGCAACGCACAAGTTTTCCAGAATAAAATGGCTCACAAAAGCCACTGCATTATGTTATTTGATGGATCCTCTTGGGAAAAAAAAAAAAAAAAAATCCTCCTATCATTCTTATTCTAAATCTGTTGCTTTACATCACATTTCATCATTACTTCAAAAAGATAGCTATCCTGCCTAACATATTGCGGATAGCACTCCCTACAGCTTTAAAATCTTGAAAACATAAACAAATCCAAGTCATTCCATCTTTGCCTCTTGATCTTCATCCTGTCTTGTCTCGGCCTACAACATTAAAAGAGTAGTGTGCTTTTTTTACTTAAACAAAAATAGGAATAAGAGAGCAAAAGAAGAACAATTGAAGAAGTAGATTTTCTAACATATAATGCCGTTTTGGATCCTAACTCTAAACAAAGTCAAGAGTAGGAAACCTATTTGGTCCTGAAAATTTGAATGAAAAGAAAATAAAGGGAAAAGAACTTGATAATGCAATTGTATTTGGTTGAAAGAAAAGAATTCCAGATTCGGAGATCAGAAAAGATATAGAAGATATGTATCCTTGTATTTTACATTCTTGTCCAGACAATTAAGCCTTAAGAAAATATACTTTTTTACAACCAAAAGGAAATTGGACTATAGCTCGTTCCAGCTGACAAAGGAACCAAATTACTCAAACAAACATTGGCAACATCATGTGGGATAGTTCTAAAAAATAGAATCAAGTCAAATTGGAAAATCTTGAAAAACCACACTAACTCATAGCAACACCGACATAGCCAAGTTAGGATTCTTTGGTTTTTAGGGTTTGTATAGGGTCTTCATTTTGTGGGTTTTTGCGGGTTTTCTTATGTATACGTTCTGTGTACTTAGAGGCGCATTGTGCTTTTTTTTTTTATATATACAACATCACTTATAAAAAAAAAAAAAAAAAAAAACACCGACATGGCCAAGTTTCATAACCAAAGTAACCAACGCAATTATAATGGATTACTTAGCACCAAACATTATAATATCACATATTCTTGAGAATAGAATAACTAATCATACCTTCAGAGAGCCAACCATAACTGCGTTGAGAGATTGATAGCATCGAAGTCATCAATGCCGATGCAGTTGCAGTGTGGTATGGCAGCATTGACTCCACACAGAAGCTCATTTCAGCAGGGCACCTTCAACACAAACAATACATTATCCACATTATCTTCCTTCAACTTTAAACAATGTGACATTATTAATGACTAAAAACTAATCTTAAACTCTGTTTGGACACCGAGAAAAATCTAGGAAAGAAAGCAATCAAAATTCGGAATATTATATTTATATTCATCGCAGCTTTGTTTTACAGGAAATGAAAGCCTAACTTTCATCAACCCCATTATTGGTACTACATTTATCCAAAGATTACATATTTATCTCATCCCGGATGACCATCAAAAACATCAAAATTCAAATTCTCCATCTGTTTTTCTTGTCCCACATTTTCTCAAACGCAAACGGCATAGACAAATTGGCACCCTGAACAATGTGCCATCGTAATACTAACTCTAAACTCTGTTTGGTTTCCGTGAAAATGTCCAGTGTGGCTCTCACAGACAATAAAAAATAAATAGACGTGCTCTAATTTCAACTAAAGACCGTTTTTTGGCACCCCAGATAATCAAAAACTCCCACAGACAAACAAAAATGGACAAAAAAAAAAAAAAATCAGTTTCAGAATCTTCATATATATATATATATATATATATATACCCGAGAGTTGGAGTGGAGACGGGCTTTTTGGTTGCCGTGCGGAAGGGAGAGCCGGCGGCTTTGGCTTCGGGACCGAGCCAAGCCGCGGTGCGGCGAGCGGAGACAGAGCATGAGCGGAAAACGGACCTGGCAGCGGCTGAGGCCATCGGAGATTGGTTGTGGGAGGTGGCGTTTGACGGTGTTGCGTAGGGTTTTTGAGGTTTTAAGTAACACAGTTCGGTGAGATGTGGTCCGTGGATCAACTCCTCATTGGTGTTAACCAACCAGCTAGTGACAAATCCTCTACAGCTCATGAAGATCAAGAAGGCAATATCACGACTGATACGCCTAAACCATTAAGGGAAATATCCTGCACCTGCACCAAGATGGAAAGGATTGCAACCAGCTCACGCGTATAATCAGGGATAGAGATATCAGAATATACAAGGAAACTCTTACTACAATTCAGCCTGTAATATTTGTATTTGACAATTAAGACTTCTATTCTGCTTATATATACAGCAGTGTATGATAGTGTAATTCAATGAATAAAACATTCTCCTTTCATCTTAATCTTCATGGTATCAGAGCTTATAGCTCACGCATAGATCCTTCTTCCGCTCCAGAATTTTTTTTTTTTTTCCTATCCTTTTTCTTCCTCATGGCTCCCAGCAGTTCTGCCTCCAAAACCCCTGTTTTCACCCCACCAAATATTACCCAACTTATTGGTACCCGTACGGAAGGGACCAATTATACTACAAAGTCGTGATTTGCTGGGTTTCGTGGATGGTACCGAACCATGCCCAGTCAAATTTCTGCCTGATACTAATGGCAATGGCTCCACTGACCTTAACCCTGAGTATGAACAATGGCTCAAAAAGGATCAGTTCGTCATGAGTTGGCTCAATGCCTCTCTTACCGACAAGGTGTTATCAAACTTGTGTTGTAATATATTTGTTATTTCTTCTTTTCTTTCTTCATAAGCCCTTTTTTTCCTTGTTTGATATTTGCTAGTGGTTTCTTTGAGAAATAATTTTTGTGACTTTTGGTCATTAAGGGCATTGAGTTTCTCCATACGTTTTGACCCTTAGTCATCAAATCTATTGATTTTCACTTTTATTGTTTCTAACCGCTGGCCATTAACAATTCCATGGGTTTTAATTGTTCAACAATTTTGACCTTTGACATTAACAAGGTCTAAAGGTATTTGTCTTCTATGGTTTTCAAGCATTTTTGACCGTTTGGTCTTGAAGTCATTCAAGGCTTTGGATACTAAAAGATTCTCTTTAAGAAAGAAAACGTGAGCTTCATTTCTATATATTCAGCCAACCTTCTTGTCAATAAAACATACAAAAAAGAGACTTAAGATATATATATATATATATATATATATATATATATATATATATATATATTACTTCTATGTTTTCAATTATGAATTGTTGTTCTACAAGAAAAGATTTGGTTGTTCTATTAGTCTTCGTTCTTGGAAGTGCGTCCTTAACAAAGATAGACGCTATAGTCTAATCCTGGGAGGTTGCGTGTCAAAGGATCCGATCGCACCGAGTTATATACTCCAGGAGGCACGAATCAATCTTTAAGGACAACGCACTTACGTGATTCTATAGCATTGTGAGATTTTTCCATACTTTACTTTTCATCTCTTGTAATGAATTTATTTTATTGTTAATTTTCATATTGGTATTATTTTATTTCAATAAGAATTTTGTGCACTATCCAAAATTTTTTCTAACAATCTTAAAGGTTAATACTGATGATTGCACAAAGATTTTTATTAAAATCATAATAATAATATTTAAACTTATGATAAGTCAAATATTATAAGAGTTGGCGGTATGCAATTCGCATATGAGAAAGATGAAATCGATTTTGAGTGGAAAGATTTTGTTGTGAAAAAATATTTGATAATTGATTCATTTATCAAAAAAATAGTTTAATTTCATGTGTAGTTATTGAAGGTGAAAATATTTTGATCGAAAGAGTTTTCTATTATTTGAACTCAATTTATTGATTGCCAAATAATGTTTTATTGTTGGGTATTGAATCTTGCAATAAAAGTTGAGTCTTTTATGATATTTTAGAACTTAGCATTTTATGTTGTGCTAAGCTTGTTGGAAAACATCCATGATGATAAATAATAACAAAAGTAGGTAGTTACTCATATTTGTGATGGAGAAAATATATCGACATTGCTAATTGTGTACAGAGAATACCACTTTGCTAAAGATTTTTGCAGGTAATCACATATTAAGAGGAAGACATGTGGTGCGTGTATTGAGTTGATCAGTTCTCACGACACCTAGTTGGTGTGTGGTGACGACAATCTATTTTGGAAGATCTTGAAGTAAAGCTGTTGGCTTCACTGTGAGTTTTAAACTCTGATTCATAGGTCTTATTTTTTTTAAGACATAATATACAATTTCATTTATTAAAAGAAAGATCAAGTGATGAAGGTGCTCCTTGATTGAATTGAAATTTATATTACATGAATATTGTAATTTGATAAGCGATGATCATTTGTTGACTATGGCATGCTAGATTAATACTTTAAAAGTATTTGCTAATTTTTCGTCTATATCATTTAGCTTTCAACTTTTCCTAGCATGCTGATTAGAAATAAAATATATATGATTATTAAGGTTCATTTGATACATGATAAATTTTTCATATCATAAGAATGATATCAATGGCATATTTATTAAAATGAGCCAATAGTAGTTGATTATTATATGGTTGAGCTTGATACTTTGCATTTATATTGGGGCTTTGTTTAAAAAGATTTTCTTTTAATATCTTGATAGAATTTGTGATATGCAACTTCTATAAATAAGAACCATGTTGAAAAATCACAAGTGGTGAATAACATTTTTTTTAAACAACTTTAGAACTGTCAACTATGGAAAAAAAAATGGCATATCATACTTAGAAAAAATGAGCTCATAGAAGTCATTTCTTAAAGTACTTGTGAGCTATTAATGGAATTTTATTTTCTTGTGTTTATTTGGTTTATTCCATTAATATTTAGCATGATAGATTTATATATGTAAATCTTAGCTACATCAAGGAATGAAAAGAAATTAGAATATTGGAATAAATTATGAATGGTATGATTGTCAATTTTTAGGCTATCTACCAAAGTGTGGGGGGGGGGGGGGGGGGGGAAGCCATTATTTTGTTTGGCACATTCATAAGCATTGTTTGAAATACCTCAAAGTGTAAGGGTATTTGGCAAATGTTATGTTACTCGAACTTAACATGAGGAAACTTGGTTTCAAAACCTATGAACATATGATTGTGATTTTATTGGTTTTGCATGTATCTAAAAAAGGTTATTATCTTTGAGCATGTGTTCCTTTAAAAAATAAGGAAAAATTATTTCATGATTTTTTTGGTGCTTCTAATAAAATTATTGATGATGTGTAAGAATTGAGAAGAAGCAAGCGAGCTAGAACGAAAAGGAATCTCGGTATGGATTTTATTGCTTATATTGTTGACAATGATCTAATATGTTATGGTGAAGCAATTAAATCTCTATTTGATGCATTTTTTGGTTAGAAGCTATAAATAATGAATTGAAATACATTATGCCTAACCATTATTGGGAACTCGTTGAGTTATCTCCTAAGACCAAACAAATTGGTTGTAAATAAGTGTTTAAGAAGAAGCTTAAACCAAATGATACAATAGGTAAGTACATGGCAGACTTGATAGCTAAAAGCTTCAAGCAAAGGCCAAATGTTGATTATTTGATACTTATTTTTCATTACTAAAATTGCATCTATTAGAATGTTAATTGTCATTGCTTATGTTTATAAACTTGTTGGACGTCAAATGGATGTCAAAATTATTTTTCTAAATGTTGAGGAGAATTATATGGAGCAACTTGAGGGACTAGTAATCCCTGGTCAAGAAAACTGATGAAATCCTTGTATGAATTAAAGTAAGCTCCTAAACAATGGTATGACAAGTTTGACAATGTGACGTTGTCTAATGTATATTTGATTAATGGTGTAGGTAAATGCATATCAAGTTTTAAAATAATGAATGTGTCATTATTTGTTTATATATATATATATATATATATATATATATATATATATATATATATTGATGACTTGCTTATTTTTTGAACTAGCATTGATATTGTGCATAAAGTTAAAAGATTTCTTGCATCTAATTTTGATATGTAAGACATAGGTAAATCTAATGTCATATTGGACATTAAAGTTATTAGAAATAATGATTGCATTATTTTATCTCATACATATTATGTTGAAAGATGCTTAAAAGATTTGAGCACTTTTAATATCCACCTATGTCTACACCATATGATTCAAAAATACACTTGGTTAAGGATCATGATGATGATGTTTTTGCAAGAAAAATATGCATAATCATTGGAAGCTCGATGTTTTGACAAACTGTATATGCCTTGGTTTACATATATTGTTAGTAAATTGAGTAGATATACTCATAATCATGGTATTGAGTCATTGTGATGCTATCTCTAAATTGTTGAGATTCTTAAAGGGCACAATTAATTTTGGTAAGTCATATTGTGATTATCCTGCTATATTGAAAGGATATTGTGATGCTAACTGCATTTTTGATTCAGATGAGCAAAGCCTACTAATAGCTATTATGTGTTTACTCTGGCTGGATGAGCTATTTATTGAAAGTCCTCAAAGTAGACTTACATAGCAAGATTTACTATGGAGTCAAAGTTAGTTGCTTTGAAGAAAGCAATGTTGAAAATAATTTTGGATGGTGCACAAATTCTCATTGATATAAAATCATTACAATCTAAAAATTAACAATAAAATAAATAAAATACAAGAGATGAAAAGTAGAGTATGGAAAGATCTCACAATGTGCTATAGAATCACACAAGAGCGTTGTCTTTAAAGGTTGATTCGTGCCTCACGGAGTGTTTAACTCGGTGCGATCGGATCCTTTGACATGCACTTCCAATAACGAAGATTAATAGAACAAAAATCCACATAGAGAAAACCATCGAATAAAAGACACTAGGAGGACTTTTATTTTATGAGCAAAACTAGATAAATATGTCACCAAAAATTGGATGTAAATATAGAAGTTGTTTTTTTTCTCTCAAGTAAAAACTACAATAAAACTAACAAAAGTAGCCTTTTATATTGCTACTTTGTTAGAAGATGTCAACTTAAATTATGGTAAAACTTGAAGAAATGTAATACCAAACGTATTAAACGGTCAAACCGTTGAAGACTAAAAACCATTAAACTCACAAATGGCCATAAATCTTAGAGAAAATCATTTGGTAAAAAAAGAGAGTTAATGACCAACGGATACAAACGGAAATGTGAAAGTTGATATTTCTTTTCCACTAAAACTCATGAAGATGTGATAAATGCAAAAAGGTCATAAAAGATATATATACATTTAAAGCTTATGACCATATGTTGAAGACTTGGTCTTCAACATATGAAATAGTCATTAATAAAATAATTAAAAGCTTGTAAATAAAACTTCAATGATTAAACGGTTAAAACAAAAATAATGGCTTTTGCAAAGTTTTTAATAACAAAACAACTAAAAAAAAAAAAAAAAAATGTTTGTATCACATATATTACAACAATCCCCCACATGTTACAAACATTAGAATAAAAGGAAATTGAAAGCATACATCTATGTGGTACCCAAAAGTTTTAACCGCACCTAGGATAAATAAGTAGGAACTTAATGAATCGTGGTAGAGTTAAACTCTTTTAACCAAATCCACAAGTTGACCAAACTTATCACCCACATAACTTTCTCCAGAACAAATTTAAATCAAATGAAAATAAAAAAAAATTGGGTTGTTTTATAGCAGGTTGGCGCCTTATACAGGCCATGCGCCTCTAGGTTTCATGAGTGCTCTAGAGACTTGCCAAAGTCTCATAAGAAGCGGCACCACCTCCACACTCACATAGGTGACGTCTATCAAGAATGTGTGCAGAGAACACCCCATCCTAACAATTAGGGACTATGGACCCATTAAGAGTTTTAAATTCATCCTCACTCACTCTGCATCTTTTGTTGTTATACCATAAAATGGCTTTCATGAGTGCTCTAGAGACCTACCCAAGTCTCATAGGAGATAGCATCTCCACACTCATTTATGTGGTATCCATCAAAGGTGTGTGCAGGAAACACCCCATCCTAACAAGTATGGGCTATGGATCCATTAAGAGCTTTAAGCTCATCCTTAATCACTCTGCATCTTATACTGTCTTACACTATAGGGATGGACTCATCACTAATCTTCTCAACAAGATAGTTAATAAACATAAATTGACAGTACCATACCTCATTTCACTTGTGACTTCATTTCCCATTAAACCTTATTCATGGGATCTCCAATCACAGAGGTTGGGTATCAATCACAGTGTCATGATTTGGGTATCAGTCCTATCCCCCTCGATGCTTCTCTCACTAGCTTTCTTGCTAGTGGCATGGTCAAAGAATCTGCAGAATTCTTTTATGACCTCACAAAGTCCATGAACATATACCGATCTCAATAAGTTGCCTCACAATATTGTGCACTTTTTCACTATAAATTTTTTCTCTTTGCTCGAGCTATGGCAGCTTGTCAATCACAATGAAAACACAGGTGGAACTGAAATAGCATATAAAAGCAAATTAATTTATCAATAGGCTCATCGGCCATTTATCTTCAGTTCCTGCCTTCTCCAAAGAAACTAACTCTGATTCCATAGTAAACCTTGTTATGCAAGTCTGCTTTGAGGACATTCAAGAGATAGCTCCTCTAGCCAGAGTAAACACATAATAGCCATTAGTAGGCTTTGCTCCTCTGAATTAAAAATGCAGTTAGCATCACAATATCCTTTCAATATAGCAGGATAATCACAATATGACAAACCAAAATTAATTGTACCCTTTAAGAATCTCAACAATTTAGAGATAGCATCACAATGACTCAATACCATGATTATGAGTATATCTACTCAATTTACTAACAATATATGTAATACCAAGGCATATACAGTTTGTCAAAACATCAAGCTTCCAATGATTTGTGCATATTTTTCTTGCAAAAACACCATCACCATGATTCTTAACCAAGTGTATTTTTGAATCATATGGTGTAGACATAAGTGGATAATAAAAGTGCTCAAATCTTTTAAGCTCTTTTCAACATAATATGTATGAGATAAAATAATGCAATCATTATCTCTAATAATTTTAATGTCTAAGATAACATTAAGTCTACCTTTGTCTTACATATCAAAATTAGATGTAAGAAATCTTTTAACTTCATGCACAACATCAATGCTAGTTCAAAAAATAAGCAAGTCGTCAATATATATAAACAAATAATGACAAATTCATTGTTGTAAAACTTGCTATGCATTTACCATTAATTAAATATACATTAGAAAACATCACCTTGTCAAGCTTATTATGCCATTGTTTAGGAGCTTGCTTTTAATCCATATAAGGACTTGACTATTTTGCACACTTCATGTTCTTGACTAGGGATTACTAGTGCCTCGAACAGATCCATATAAATTTCTTTATCATTTAGAAAAATAATTTTGGCATCCATTTGATGTACAACAAATTTATAAATAGAAGCAATGGCAAATAACATTCCAATAGATGCAATTTTAGTAACCAGGAAATAAGTATCAAACAATCAACATTATGCATTTACTTGTAGCTTTTAGCTACCAAGTCTACTATGTACTTATCTATTGTATCATCCGGTTTAAGCTTCTTTTTAAATACCTATATATAACCAATTGATTTGGTATTAGAAGGTAACTCAACGAGTTCCAAAGCATGGCTAGACATAATTTATTCAAAATCATTATTTATAGGTTTTAACCAAAAAATGCATCAAATAGAGATTTAATTGCTTCACCATAACATATTGGATCATCATCAACAATATAAGCAATAAAATCATTACCGAGATTCCTTTCGTTCTAGCTCGCTTGCTTTTTCTCAATTCTTATACATCACCAATAATTTATTAGAAGCAACTAAAAATTCATGAAAGAATTTTTCCTTATTTTTCTAAGGAAACACGTGCTCAAAGAAAATAGCATTTTTAGATTCAATAATAACATTGCAATCTAAAACATCACTCTTGATAGTAAGGAATCTATAGCATGAACTATTATATGTAAAACCAATAAAATCACAATCATAGGTTTAAAAACCAAGTTTCCTCATTTTAGGTTTGGGTAACATAACATTTGTCAAATACTCCCATACTTCGAGGTATTCCAAACAATGCTTATGAATGTGACAAACAAAATAAAGGCTTCCCCCCACACTTTGGTAGATAGCCTAAAAATTGTTAATCATACCATTCATAATTTATTCCAGTATTCTAATTTCTCTTCATTCTCTTGATGTAGCCAAGATTTATATGTATAAATCTATCATGCTAAATATTAATGGAATAAACCAAAAAGTCACAAGAAAATAAATTTTTAATAATAGTACACAAATGCTTTAAGAAATGACTCTTATGAGCTCATCTTTCTCCAAGTATGATATGTCATTTTCTCTTCTTTCTTTTCTATCAATTGACAATTCCAAAGCTGTTTTAAACAATATTAATCATCACTTGTGATTTTTCAACATGATCCTTATATATTATATGTATAGGGATTGCATATTTCAAGTTTTATCAAGATTTTAAAAATAAAATCTTTTTAACTAAAGCCCTAATAAATATGCAAAGTATCAAACTCAACCAAATAATAATCAACTATTATTGGCTCATTTTAATAAATATGCCAATGATATCATTCTTATGATATGATAAATTTATCATGTATCAAATGAACCTCAATAATCACATATATTTTATTCTGAACCATCATGTCAGAAAAATTTGAAAGCTGAATGATATATATGAGGAATTACCAAATAACTTAAAGTGTTTATGCTAATCTAGCATGTCATAGCTAACATAAATGCTAGATAATACTATTTCTTCTTTGAAATAAATGAATCAATAGAAGCCACCGCTTATCATAT
The DNA here is from genome assembly GCF_965113065.1 of Corylus avellana. NCBI lineage: Eukaryota > Viridiplantae > Streptophyta > Magnoliopsida > Fagales > Betulaceae > Corylus > Corylus avellana. The sequence continues at coordinate 8,507,644 of NC_142494.1, forward strand.
ACAAAATTCATGTAATTATAAAATTTTACACTAGCTTTAATTCAATCAAGGAGCACCTTCATAACTTGAATTTTTTTATTTTAATAAATGAAATGTATATTATGTCTTAAAAAATAAGACCTATGAATTAGAGTTTAAAACTCATAGTCGAGCCAACAGCTTTACTCCAAGATCTTCCAAAATAGATTGTCGTCACCACACACCAACTAGGTGTCGTGAGAACCGATCGACTCAATACGCGCACCACACCTTTTCCTCTTACAATGTGCTTACCTGCAAAAATCTTTAGCAAAGTTGTATTCTCTGCACACATTTAGCAATGCCTATGTATTTTTCTCCATCACACCATGAGTAACTACTCATTGTTATTATTATTAATCTACATGGATGTTTTCTAGCTAAGCTTAGCACAACATAACAAAGAAAATGCTAAGTTCTACAAATCCATAAAAATGCTTAACTCTTTTTATTGTAAGAATAGTAACCCAACAATAAAAGATTATTTGACAATCAATAAATTGAGTTCAAATAATTGAAAACTCTTTCAATCAAAATATATTCATTTTCAATAACTACACATGAAATTAAATTCTTTTTCTGGTAAATGAATACAAAATCTTTCCACTCAATATTTGATTTCAACTTTTTCATATGCGAATTGCATACCGTAAACTTTTATAGTATTTGACTTCTCATAAGTTTAAATACTATTGTTATGATACTAATCAAAATATTTGTGCAACCATCATATTCAACCTTTAAGATTGTTGGAAATAATTTTTGATGGTGCACAAATTCTCATTGATATAAAATCATTACAATCTAAAAATTAACAATAAAATAAATAAAATACAAGAGATGAAAAATAGAGTATGGAAAGATCTCACAATGTGTTATAGAATCACGCAATAGCATTGTCCTTAAAGGTTGATTTGTGCCTCTCGGAGTGTATAATTCAGTGCGATCGAATCATTTACCACGTAATCTCTCAGGATTAGACTATAGCGTCTACCTTCGTTAAGGACGCACTTCCAATAACGAAGATTAATAGAACAAAAATCCACATAGAGAAAACCATCGAATAAAAAACACTAGGAGAGCTTTTATTTTATGAGCAAAACTAGATAAATATGTCACCAAAAATTGGATGTAAATATAGAAGCTGTTTTTTCTCTCTCAAGTAAAAACTACAATAAAACTAACAAAAGTAGCCTTTTATATTGCTACTTTGTTAGAAGGTGTCAACTTAAATTGTGTAAAACTTGAAGAAATGTAATACCAAATGTATTAAACGGTCAAACCGTTGAAGACTAAAAACCATTAAACTCACCAATGGCCATAAATCTTAGAGAAAATCTTTTGGTCAAAAAAGAGAGTTAATGACCAACGGATACAAACGGAAATGTGAAAGTTGATATTTCTTTTCTACTAAAACTCATGAAGATGTGATAAATGCAAAAAGGTCATAAAAGATATATATACATTTAAAGCTTATGACCATATGTTGAAGACTTGGTCTTCAACGTATGAAATAGTCATAAATAAAATAATTAAAAGCTTGTAAATAAAACTTTAAGGATTAAACGGTTAAAACAAAAATAATGGCTTTTGCAAAGTTTTTAATAACAAAACAACTGAAAAAAAAAAAAAAAAAAAAAAAAAAAAAAAAAAAAATTTGTAACACATATATTACAACAGGCAGGAACTGAAGATAAATGGCCGATGAGCCTATTGATAAATTAATTTACTTTTATATACTAATTCAGTTCCACTTGTGTTTTCATTGTGATTGACAAACTGCCATAGCTCGAGCAAAGAGCAAAGAATTTATAATGAGAAAGTGCACAATATTGTGAGGCAGCTTATTGAGACCGGTATATGTCTATGGACTTTGTGAGGTCATAAAAGAATTCTGCAAATTCTTTGACCATGCCACTAGCAAGAAGGCTAGTGAGAGAAGCATCGAGGGGGATATGACTGATACCCAAATCATGACACTGTGATTGATACTCAACCTTTGTGATTGGAGATCCCATGAACGGGGTTTAATGAGAAACGAAATCACAAGTGAAATGAGGTATGGTACTGGCAATTTATGTTTATTAACTATCTTGTTGAGAAAATTAGTGATAAGTCTATCTCTATGGTGTAAGACAGTACAAGATGCAGAGTGATTAAGGATGAGCTTAAAGCTCTTAATGGATCCATAGTCCCTACCTACTGGGATGGGGTGTTCCCTGCACACACTCTTGATGGATACCACCTATATGAGTGTGGATGTGCTATCTCCTATGAGAATTGGGTAGGTCTCTAGAGCGCTTATGAAAGCCATTTTATGGTATAACAACAAAAGATGCAAAGTGAGTAATGATGAGTTTAAAACTCTTAATGGGTCCATATAGTCCCTACTTGTTGGGATGGGGTGTTCTCTACACACATTCTTGATGAGCGCCACCTATGTGAGTATGGAGGTGGTGCCGCTTCCTATGAGACTTTGGCAAGTCTCTAGAGTATTCATGAAACCCAGAGGCACATGGCCTGTATAAGGTGCCACCCCACTATAGAACAACCCAATTTTTTTTTTTGATTTGATTTGATTTCTTTTTCTTTTTGGAGAAAGTTGTGTGGGTGATAAGTTTGGTCAACTTATGGATTTGGTTAAAAGAGTCTAACTCTACCACGATTCATTAAGTTCCTACTTATTTATCCTAGGTGTGGTTAAAACCTTTGGATACCACATCGATGCATATTTTCAATCTCCTTTATTCTATTGTTTGTAACATGTGGAGGATTGTTGTAATATATGTGTTACAAACAAATTGTTTTCTTCTTTTCCTTCTTCATAAGCCCTTTTATTCCTTGTTTGATATTTGCTAGTGGTTTCTTTGAGAAATAATTTTTGTGACCATTTGGTCATTAAGGGCATTGAGTTTCTCCATATGTTTTGACCCTTAGTCATCAAATCTATTGATTTTCACTTTTATTGTTTCTAACCGTTGGCCATTAACAATTCCATGGGTTTTAATTGTTCAACAGTTTTGACCTTTGACATTAACAAGGTCTAAAGGTATTTGTCTTTTATGGTTTTCAAGCATTTTTGACCGTTTGGTCATGAAGTCACTCAAGGCTTTGGATACTAAAAGATTCTCTTTAAGAAAGAAAACGTGAGCTTCATTTCTATATATTCAGCCAACCTTCTTGTCAATAAAACATACAAAAAAGAGACTTAAGATATATATATATATATATATATATATATATATATATATATATATATATATATATATATATATATATATATATTACTTCTATGTTTTCAATTGTGGAATTGTTGTTCTATAAGAAAATATTTGGGTTGTTCTATTAATCTTGGTTCTTGGAAGTGTGTCCTTAAAGAAGGTAGACGTTATAGTCTAATCCTGAGAGGTTGCGTGTCAATGGATTTGATCATACTGAGTTATATACTCTGGGAGGCACGAATCAACCTTTAAGGTTACCGCACTTGCGTGATTCTATAGCATTATGAGATCTTTCCATACTTTACTTTTCATCTCTTGTAATGTATTTATTTTATTGTTTATTTTCATATTGGTATTATTTTATTTCAATAAGAATTTTGTGCACTATCCAAAATTATTTCCAACACCTTGTATGGCCTACAATCTAGACGGTAGGTCTGGATGTCTCTAATTAAATGTTGTGCCTCACATTCTCGCTCTCGGGTGCTTCAACTCAAGCGACAATTGCAGAATTTGCATCAAGGTAGCAAAACCTGTACCGTATATCTTCATGAAGCCAAAACTTAGGCTACTCAACTTGCCGCCATTGGCAAACCAATTGAAGAGGATGATCTCATCTCTGTTGAAATTGAAGGTCTGAATTCTACATATAATTCCTTTGTTACCACTTGTTTTTATGACCTACATGACTCTACTATGAGCTTTGATGATTTTCCTGTCCCATAAGATGCTGCTTGACCACCAAAATCAAGTCATCTCGCCGTCCTTTGCTATGGTTGCTAGAAAATCCCCTCCTCATGGCTCCAGGAAGTCCAAACCGCAATTCACTCCACGTCCCCGTCCACGTCATAGTTCCTCCAATCAGCCATACTTTGCTCCATGCCCACATCAACAGAAGTCCAAATTCACCTTGCCCAGTCGCAACACATCATCTCAGCACACGCCAGCTTCTCCCAACAATTTCGGTAGTGCTCCCCACAACCCATGTCAATTTTGTGGCAAACTCAATCATAGGGCTCTTGACTGCTTACACTGGATGGATTACAGTTTTCAAGGGTGCCATCCACCTGCCCAACTTGCCGCCATGGTCGCCCAAAATCATACCATCCCAGACGACGACCCATGGTAGGCCGACAGTGGCGCTAATAACCACATCACCAAGGACATTGCCAACTTGTCTCTTCATGAACCATATGGTGGTGATGACTCTGTAGCTATTGGTAATGGCTTTGGGTTGCCTATTCAAAACACAAGTTCTCTCAAACTTCAAACCCTTCCTCTTCCTTAAATGTGAATCGGGTTCTTCATTGTCCCACGGCTATGGCCAATTTGCTTTCCATCAATCAATTTTATTTAGATAATGATTGTTTCTTTATCCTAACTGGTTCTCATTACTTTGTTAAGGACAACAAAACCGGCATGACACTCCTGGAAGGTATCAGTGAATATCCCATTTACATCAATAAAAAATTTGTCAATAAGTGCCGTGCACATGTCGCTCTCTTTGGTGTCAAAACATCTCTAGATGTTTGGCATGCAAGGTTGGGTCATACCTCCTCTCAAATAACCAAGCGGGTCATTTCCTCTTTTCAACTTCCAGTGGCTAGATTTCTAAGTTCTGATCATCTTTGCTCTCATTGTCAAATGGGCAAGACAAAAAAAAAAAAAAAAAAAAAATTTCATTTTCTAGTTCCACTAGAGTTTCATCTTCTCCACTTGAACTTATTCACTCTGATGTATGGGTTTCTCCCATTGTTTCTCATTGTGGTTGTTGGTATTATGTAATTTTTATCGACGATTATTCTAGATTCACATGGATGTACCCCATTTTTAATCAAATAAACTAGGACTGCCGCAGGGTTGCCCCTAGCGTAGGTGCGCTCAAGCGTAGGAAGGTGGGATCGAGTGCAAGTGCGCTGATTCGTTGGTGTGATCGAGCTGATGATCGTGTGCAGTTGCGTTGATGCTACTGTCTTGGCCGTGGGTGCTGATGAGCGTAGCAGTGCCGCGCTCGATCGCACTTGCATTGGTCCAGGTCCGGAGCTACCAAACAGAGACAAAAAACAAACAAAAATCTTTTTCTGTTCTTTTTATTAGTAACAGGAATAAAAATTGCAGAAAAATAAAATCCTAATTATAACCAGTAGAAGAATAAAACTAATTTAGAAATAATTTGGTTTAAAAAATTGAACAATTCTCCAGCAACAGTGTCAAAAACTTGTTATGAAAATTTTAATAACTCGCAAGTGCACGAATCGTTTGTAAAAAAATGGTTTGCAAGTGCGAGGTCGATCCTACAGGGAATTGCGTTCTTGAAAGCAAATTCAAATCTAAATCAATTGAACCCTAACCTAGTTCCAAAATTTTGAGAGATTGTTGTTTGACTGAAAAATCAAAAGCATGAATCAAATTAAAGTGAAAGTAATTATTGACGAAGCACTATGGTTTCAGAATCCGCCTATTAAAAATATATTTTTTAAGTTTTAACTTCTTAAGAAATCCACCTATTAATTAAAAATTTTATTTCAACTTTATTAGATAAACTTCTGTTTTTAGCTAGATGCCATACAAGCAATCTCTATGAAGCTTATCTTTCTTTGGTTTTCTTCTCTCTCTGTATCTGAAGATTATATTTCTCTCCCTCTATGGTTTTTGTTATGGGATCGGCTATCTCTTTCAGTCTCTGAAGGCTTCAACACAAGTAACAGCAAACCCATGTCGGCCTATCTGGGTTCCCTTCTGCGTATAGGCAAACCCATGTTAGCACTAATGGGATTGGCTATCTCTCTCAGACAGAAGCTCTGGTTACACCAATTACTAACTGTCACCGCATACCGACTTGGTGATGATGGTGATGGATGAAATCAATGTTGTCGAGAGGAAGTCGGTGAAATTACCAACTTCTCCAACATTTGCAGGGCGGTAGGTAAGAAACCTCCTACCGCAACTGATTCCCCCGATACCCACCCCTAGCTTGAGCTTGGTTCCTTTGTTTGTGGACAAACATATATATATATTTTTTTTGTTTCTACTATTAGTTTTTAAAATAGATTTGAATATGTTTGAATATTTTGTTGCCTTACCAAATATTGGCATATGCTTTGTATGTGTAGACAAATCAATTATACAAGATATTGATGATTAGAAGTTGTATGTTATACAAACACTAGTAACTACATGCTATATATTATTTAAACTTGGCTTGCTCTTATCATGAGCATTGTTATCATTAGTTGAACTTGACTTGATCTTATCATGGGTGTTGTTATCCATAGCAGATGAGGTGTCTTGAATATTTGAACTAGGTGTGATCTTATCCTGACATTTATGAACTAATGTGGAGATATCTATGTTAGTTTTTAGTATGTTGATTGCAAACAGATTTGTAAACAACTAGCAATGTTCGCTTCATTAATTAATGTTTTGGCATGTTCTAACATGACTTCAAGATTCTTCAACATTTTAATTTATACGTTGCCAAGCACATGTAACAACTTGACTTGAGAAAGAAAAGAGGAAATATTATATACATAGTCTTGAGCTTACTCATAATCATGCTCTTCTTATTCCACAATGTTCTCACATGATGCCCTTACAATGGAGGATCTCAAAAGCACAAGCATTGGAAATTGATTTGGCCGATGATAATGGTATAAAATTGAAGGACTCATATGAATTCATGGGTAGGCAAGTTGGTGGGAGAGATGTTCTTGTTTACGCCAAGCAAGATCAAAAGAATATATTCACAACAAACGATATCGAGAGCTGAAATACGGATACGGATACGGTGAGGCAGGGAGTATACTTAGATACTTTCTAAGGCAAAAGCGAGAGAACTCTTCATTTTATTATGCAATACAGTTGGATGTTGCAAAACAGATAACAAATATGTTTTGGGCATATGCACAAATAATTATTGATTATATGTTATTTGGTGATGTAGTTTCTTTTGATACAACATACAAAACTAATAAAGAGCATCAACCGCTTGCAATGTTTGTTGGATCTAATCATCATAGAGAGGCTATGATATTTAGGGCTGCATTTATATACAATAAAACTATAGAGTCCTTTAAGTGGTTGTTTGAAACTTTTTTTGAAGCAATGTTGGGGAAGAAGCCAGATACAATCTTTACCGACCAAGATCCAACAATGGCAAAAGTTATCTCATTAATGATGCCTAATATTTACCATCGATTGTGTATGTTGCATTTAATGCAAAATGCTTTAAAACATGTTGGTCATTTATTAAGAGGTAAGAATAGGTTTAGAAGTGGTCTCAATGCATGTTTTAAAGTTTGGGAAGAGGAAGAGGAGTTCCTTAGTGCTTGGGATGCTATACTTCATAAGCACAATATATATGACAATTCTTGGCTTCAATTTCATTTGAAGTGAAAGAGAAATGTGCTAAAACATATGTCAAGATGTATTTTTCTGTAGGAATGACTTCGACACAGTTAAGTGAAAGTTTGAACGCCGACTTGAATGATTATTTACAGTCAGATTATGATATTATAAAATCATTCACAAATTTTGAAAGATTACTTTTAATGATAAACGCTACAAGGAATTGGTAGTAGAGTATAATTTAAGGCATAAGCTACCAAAAACTAAGACGTATTCACATATGTTGATACAAGCAACACAAGCATCAAATATTTATACTTGTCAACAGTTTTTGAAGTTTCAAAAGCAATACGAAAAGTTCCAAGGGCTTTTTGTTAAAGAGCGTATGAAAAGAAATTTGTTTCATGAATATGTAGTGTCAATATGTTGTAAGCCTAAAAATGGTATAGTCATTTGGAAATTTTTAGAAAACTTGAATTTTGAGAGTTGGAGAATTTTGTGTTGCCATGCTTTAAAAATTATTGATGTTATAAATATCAAGTTACTTCCAAAGAAGAACATCCTTAATAGATGGACTAAAGATGCAAGGAATGATATTGTGCAAGACTTCAATGGACATAAAATAATAATAGACACCATTTGTTTTTTCCTAAAACAAATGGGGGTATTTTGGAAAAAGTTAATGGAGGGGTGAGATTACAAACAATTGAAAGATAGATACACTAAATTGAGAAAAATTGAACTTTATAGGGGACATTGCAAAAGTGATGATAATTCAAGGGGTAAAGTGAAGTTTCTCCTAAAAAAAAAAAAAAGAAAAAAAAAAAGTAATCAAATAAAAGACTTTTTTATTTCATTTAATACTAAAATATAATGAAGATTGTGAATTATAATAATAAGGGTAATTTGAAAGGATTAAATGTTAAAGAAAAAAAGTATGAAAGTTTTTATTTTTTATTTTTTATTGTTGTTGTTATTGTTATCCACAAAACTAAATTCAGGATCTTAAAGAATGAGGAAAGAACAAAATAAAAAATTAATCAATCACATAAAATATCAAGATTTAAGTGGTTCGCCTTAATAAGTCTACATCTACTGGTGGAGTTGATTTAAGAGAAATTCACTAACAAAATGAAGGAGTACAAACAGTAGGGAGAAAACCACTTAAAACCCAAAGCCCCAATACACTCAAATCTCACTCTTACACAAAAGAGAGAAAAAAAATCAACAAAGAAAAATCTCTTCTTCTCTAAGTGCTATGGTACAACAAAGTGAGAAAACCCTAGTGAGATGTGCAGTTTCTAATTTTTCTTCCACTTGTGTTGCAAAGTATTCCTTTTATAGAAGAGCACAAAGTTGGTTAAGGCAAGAACTCCAAAACCACAACCAAGAATGGGATCAAGATCCCTACAATTTTTTTTTAAAAAAATTGTAGATTCTCAAATTGAAGAATTTAGGTGGTCTTTTTTTTTTTTTTTTTTTTAACCATAAAACGTTTGAAACATGCCACCTATTAAAATTGTGACATGTTACAGTTGAGAATTAAGTATATTTTTATGAGGTTCTTGGTCTCAATGTTGTAAAAAAACTTTGAACAAAAAATTGTCTTTTGGTTTTATAAAGAAGAAACTTTTTCGAAGAAAAAATTCTTTTTGGTTGTTTACTATTTTAATAAGTAGCATCTTCCAGCAGAGCATAAGAGGTGGCGCTGCACAGCAGGGGAGGGGAAGATCCCCCCCCCCCCCGCCCCCCCCCTCCCCCCCTTCTTCCCTGATTCGTTTCCCCCCTCTCTTCCTCCCCACCCCCCCCTTCTTCCCTGATTCGTTTCCCCCCTCTCTTCCTTGATCTGTCTTTCTTTTCTGTTTGTTTTTCTTTCTGCTTGTTTTTTTTTTTCCTTTTTCTTCCTAGGTGTTTGTTTTGGCACACTATGTGGGTGACGCTCTTGGAGGGATTCACTCAAACTTTCCCCCAGTTTTTGAGTGCGCCAGCGATCTCCTCCATGCCACTTTGCCATCCACAATCCTCTACATGGCCTTTTAACGCGTCCCCCACCGCGTCGAGCTTCAAACGCCTCCTTCGCTTCAGTGTCCGACAAACACGCGATCGGCTTTTCCTTTGGCTGCTGACTTCTGCCTAGTATGCTTCTTTTTTAATGTTTTTCCAGTTGTTTTGCTTTTCCCTGTATTTTGGTTATATTGTGCTGTGTTGTCTTGCTGCTTTCTTCTTGCTTTTTTCCATGTTCGTCTATTTTGCTTGTATTTCCCGCTGCTTGTAATAAGGTTCTGTCCTCTCTTGATCTGCTCACCTTATGATTTGGTTCAGACCCTTGTGGTTGTGGATGTGAACGGTATTCTGGCCTTCAGGTTGAGGAGGATGAGTGTCGGCATGAGGTTTTTTCTAATCCCAAGGTGGAGGAATAAGAGCTGCCTATGCATTAGATTGTTTGCCTAAAGTAGATCTGCTATTACAACTGAAGATTAGTAATGGATTAGCCGATGTTTGACGTTATACTTTGGACTTCAATATAAGATTTGTTTGTTATTGTTCTCTATGATGTGTAATCTTTTAGCTTCGGCATGAATTTTGATTGTAAGATCTTTTGTGCTCTTGACTTTTCTATAAATAAGATCATATTGATTTTTCAAAAAGTAGCATGTTCCAAACATTTTGAGCTAAACAAACAGATAAAATTTAATAATCCTCATCCTGAAGAAGGACACAAGACGTTGGCTAATAAAAGGAATCCAAATATATTTTGGAGAAGAATTTCTCTCGGCTGAAACTCTAACGCTAATTTGAAAGAGCAAAGACATAATGATTTTGGTTCGATACTGTAGTAAAAATTGATTGATGAAAAAAAATGTAAGAATGTTTTTTTTTTGAAAAAGTGGAAAAGTAATAATGTTTGGTATGAAAAAATGAAAAAAAATTTTGTTTTGTAGTAATTTTTAATTTAAATAATAATAAAAAGTGATGGATGAAATATAAAAACTAAAAGAATATTAGAAAAATAAAAAAGTAATATGAATATTATTAAAACAAAAACATTTACCAAACTGAACCATATATACGAAACGGTGTCGGTGTGGAGAATAAGTATAATTTAAAAAGAAGAAAAAAAGAAAAAGAAAAAAACAGTCCATTCGAGCCTAAAATCGACGTGACAACGTAGGAGAAGTTCGAAGCCACAGCAGTCGTCTGGTACTCTCTCTCTCTGAGTGTGCGTTTCATTAAAGATTTGGGGTTTTTGTGAACTAGGGTTTTGTTTTTGGTCCTATACGAAATTCAGTAATCTGATAATTATTTACAACAATATACGCGTATATTAGCGTTGTAGGTTTGTGAAAATTGTTGTGCAGATTGATAATTTGTGGAGTTGATTTTGGAATTTTAGTTGGAGCAATCTGCTTCGAGTTTCGGAGAGCGATGGCTTCTCTTTTCAAGGTAAATCTCTGCCCTGCTTTTGTTTTTGTTTCTTGGCTTTGAAAGACAATAATGCTCATAAAATGCTTAAAACTTTTCCCTATAGTAGAGCAGAAAATTTTGAACCTTTAATTGTCAGAACAATTATCATATTTTTAGTTTGTTCAAGTAAAGAGAAGTAGTGATTTGCCATATGTTTCAGAGAGTTTGTCAGTATAGCCATGTTTAAATCGTGGGTTTGTTCGGGAATTTGGACGTGATTCGTGTGGGAGTGTGAAAGGTGTTGTGTAAATTGAAGTGGGATGAGTTGAAAGTTTGTACAAAATATGTTAAGATGTATTCTGAGAGGGGCTGTGTTGTTGTGCCTTGAAATTTTTGGCCTTGTGATGGTTGTATCTTATCACATTAAGTTTGTAACTATGAATGAGGCAATTCAAAGGTGGTTAACTATACTTGCAAAACAAAAAGTGGTTGACTATTATCATAAAAAAATTAAACAAGAGTTTGGTATGGATTTGTAAGGATGAATGCAATTTGATCCATTATTGTAATGTTTTTCAATGGCTGTGCTCACATAATTGATTTCTTTATTATATATTGTAGAAAATATGAATGAGCTCATTCAAATTTTAAAGGACAACCCAAGCTGGCCCAATATATATTTTTTTTGTGCATTTTCTTTAGGTTTCTTGTTTAATATGTTTTCCTTGATTTATTTTATTATACTTGCAAGGTTTATTTTATATTTTTAAGCGCTTTTTTAAGAGGAAGAAATGAAACTTAAATTGAGCATTAACACAGCATCCCGCTCTCAAAAAATTAAAAATAAAAAGGAAACAAAAGAACATTAGTGCTTATATTGACAATAAAATATTTTTGTTTTATATATTACCAGATTATATGCATTGTTAAAAAATATAATGATGGCAAGACACTTGTGCTTTGTTTATTGCCAACTTATTACTCATTGTTTCTTCATCTGTGTATGTGACTTATCAATTATCTTATTTTGCATTACTTTTAGGATCCATCGAAGCTTTCAGCATATAGGGATCGAAGATTTCCTGGATCACAGGAGGACTTTGAACACGCACTCCTGACATCAATTACCGTTTATGTGGGGAATATGTCATTTTATTCAACAGAAGAGCAAGTTTATGAGCTCTTCTCTCGAGCTGGGGAAATTAAGAAGATAATTATGGGCTTGGATAAGAACTCAAAAACTCCTTGCGGCTTTTGTTTTGTCTTGTAAGGATTCTCTCGTCTCAATAGGTTTTAACATTTTGGATAACAGTTTAGATGGTATTCGTAGTCAATCTTCCTTGCTTTTATTTATCCTCTGCTCTAAGCATACCTGCCTTTGATGTTTTTTTTTTTTTTTCTTTTTCCCTCTTTGGGCACAGACCTACCTACAGATTTATACAGACACTGGTGATGCTTTAAACATGAGGGTTCAGAGAATCTTCCATGAAAAAGACTTCTCTTGGGAAAGATGACTACTTAAGTTTAAATGCATATTTTTAACAAAGCTAATTGCAGATACATGATAAATTTGTCCCAGTCTTTGTTGTAAAATTTAAAATGAAGACTTGTGTTTCCTTTTTTCCTCTATTGAACAGTTCTTCAAAAATAAATCCTGTATAAATATGTTGAACATCAGACTTCTTTTAGATCTGATGCTCAAGAACTCTTAGTCTCATACTGAGTCTCACACCTGCTCCATATGTTGGCATTTGTGTTAAAGCCAAGGCTCCCTTTGAAATTGGAAGTGCTCTTATATACACTGGCAGTGCAGCTTGAACCACTACCATGTATGCTATTTTTTTTGTGCTATACCGTTTCTTCTGTATCTTTTCAAATTTTGTGCTTACAAAAATTTACACAAAGCTTTAGTGATTTTACAAAAAATTACAATGATTTCTTTATTTAGTTGACTGATGAATCCTGGTATTACCTATGACAGTTATTCAAATTTACTGTTTGAAGTATTCCATCTTATTAGTTATGTTGGTTACACTTTCCAAGCGATTTTCCACGGATGCTTTCATTTTGCTTGTTTTTATGCTTTCATAAGCTTTGGCTTTCTAGTCTGCCTCTCGAAAATATTCAAGTTGCTTCATGCTTCACCACTTCAAATTTCCCTTGTCACATACTTTTGACTTTTTCCGGGTAATGTTTTTGTTGTTACTGCATGCCAACCCACTTATGCAATGGTTTCTAAGAATTGAGGATAATCTGAATCGAATAGTTATAAGATAACACAGTGCTTGTCAACTTGACATGTACTTGAAACTCACATGTCCTTTCTCGAATCCACTCTGGTTTCAGTATAGTATGTAGCCATCCTATCTTCTAGTAGGTTGGGACTAGTTTGTCAAGTTACCTGTACACTGTTTTCTTGTATGCATGTTGTATCTTCAAAAGTATAGTTTGTTGATGAGCATAAATAAGTTCCCTTAGATCTTAGTTTTTTCTTTTTGTTTTATCTTGCATGGCTCCCGTGTACTAGGTCTATGCCCTTTCCTTTTCTTAATAAAGTCTTATTGCTTATTGAAAAAAATTGAAGCTAATATTTCCTTTATGTGTCCTTCCTGTTTAATCGTATTCGGGCATTAATCGTTTAATAATATATTGGTTTTCAACTAACTTTGTCTTCTTGTTCGATCTCTTCCTTCATGTATCACCCTTTATAGTTGTTTATTTCGCATCCTTTTGATAGAAGTAAACTATTTCTTAAACTCGTGTCTTTTGCAACGCAGTTCTGGAATCAATATATCAAATTGTTTATTTTATAAACTTGGATAGTGCTGATACCTGAAAAAGCTTGTACTTGCAGTGCGTTTCTATAATTTTAGTCTAGTATTGGATGGGACAAGTTGCTTGTGTTATGTTTATTTCATTGTGATTAGCTTTCCTGGCACTGTCATTTCTTGATGTGATTGTCATGAATTATATGGCTGCTTTAAATTGTTCTTAACTTATGGACTTGTGGAGAAGCTTGCATGGTTACTTGTAGCTACGTATTGATTATAACTAGATCTCTCTTTGATCATTTAGTTTGTGTTTATCAGGTACTACTCTCGAGAAGATACTGAGGATGCTGTCAAGTATATAAGTGGGACAATTCTTGATGATCGTCCTATTCGTGTGGATTTTGATTGGGGATTCCAGGAAGGCAGGCAATGGGGCCGTGGTCGAAGTGGTGGACAGGTGAGTTGTTGTCACTGCCATTTATTGCCTAAGATCCATTCTTTAACTTGCTTTAAGTTTTTGTCTTATCTTTTTTCATACAGGTGCGTGATGAATATCGTACCAATTATGATCCTGATATCCTTCTGGTGTCTAAATTTCACACATTTATAACATCTTACTCTGTGGTTTTATGTGATTATAGTGCTGATTTTTCCGGAGGTTAGAAGGGGTTAGCAACCTGTTTTATTTTGGTGTAGTTGAACTGGTTACAGTTATTAGAAGCTTTTGTTTGCTTATTTTTATGTGAAGTTAACATATTGTGCTTTTATCATTTGGTTTTTGATTCACATTATTGGAAATAGTTTTGGCTACTGAATGGTATTAGATTCTGTCCTGTGAATAGTTTTGGCTACCGAATGGTATTAGATTCTGTCAGACTGCTGTGTATAAATTGGGTGGATGTTAAAGTTTGGGTTTGATCGCAACTTGCTGACCTAAAGTCAATTAATAATTTTTTTTTTTTGATAAGTAATAACCAGTCAATTAATAATTAAGAAATGGTTGAATATTTTGGAGGAGCTTGTTATCCCGTACACGTTGTACTATTTGTAATAATAATGCTCCTTCTACTTCATCTTCTCCCTTTCAGCATCCCTTGTGGCACTTGTGCTTTGCCATCATATGGTCCTAACCCATTCATTTTTAAGTTAACCAACATACTATTGTTCTATTTGCTTGTAGCCAAACCAGCTTTAGTTTTAACTTTTGTTCTTGTTTTTTTCTGTTACTTTTTTTTTTTTTTTTGGTTCACTTTATGGAGCCACTTTGCTTTTTCCAAATGGGGCATAAAAGTTTTACTCCTTAATTTTTCTTGGTTGTTCCTTAGGAGTTAGAATCCTACTTTCATGGAAATTCTAGAAGGTTCTACCCCCCTATTTTCTCTCTTTTTTTCTCTAAATAATACTGTACTGTGTATGTATTTCCTTTTATATTGAGGCAGATCATTTGGCCCTTAGAGTGGGTTATTTCATTCAATCCTCCCCCCTGCTCTCTCTCTCTCTCTCTCTCTCTCTCTGTCACAAAATTCCACTAGTTAAGAGTTGTGTATTGAAACAAGTCGGTGGAAGCTACCTGAAGATTGAGTTTTGATCTGACATTTAGCCTGATGATAGCTGATCAAAGATACTTCTTTCATTATTGTTTGGGATTTATGTAACACTGGATATTAGCTCTGTCAACCTAAACATAGTTGAGTTCCTCTTCAGTACTTTGTTTCTACTCTTCTAATTTGTTTGTGGTATGTCTTGCAAATTAATCTCACTTGACTTGTGGCCCCAGGGAAAGATTGTTCCACAATGCTGGCCAATTGATGCCTTTATATTTTGTTAATGTGTTCAATTAATTTCCTTAACAAGTTATACCTAGAGGCGGTTATGGAAAATTAGTTCAGAGGGAGCTGGAAGCAAGGCAGCTTGTTGATTATGGTACTGGTTCATTGGGCTCTTTCCCACCAGTTATGCCACCTCAGTGTAAGTTATTCAGAGCTATCATATATAGATCTATAGCTTATAAACAATGACCATATTTGATAGTTCCGCTTTTGTCTGCTGGAACCGCTCCACTCTTTGGCTTGTTTACTTGTATTAGCTGTACTTAGAACATTGTGGCCGCAGGTGTATTTTCAATTGGCCAACTTCATAATTTGATAAATGATACATGGGACTGAGCCTGGTGAGGTGTAATCATGGTCAATTATAGACAGGTCCCTGAGGCTGTCTTTGACCATGGGTGGTTGAGTAGATAGGTCTGGGCACATGCATGCCTGTAGTTTAAAATGCCATTGTAAATACAAGGTCAAAATTTGGCATATAAAATGCGTGTTCCTTGTCCAATTTAATTTTTATGTGATTCTTGTTCAACAATGGAAAATGGACCACAGGCGTACAAGGAGGTTCAAGCATTATCGGAAAAAGGCTAACTGGATATGGAGGAAGTGTAATGCTACATACCACACAAACATCCCTCATATATCCCACAAAGCTAATGTGGCAAGGTTTAGTAGTCCTTAGATCAATCATTGCTAAAAAAGGAAAATCCAATGGCTATTAAACCTTGCTACATAAGCTTTGTGAGATATTTATGGGATGTTTGTATAGTATGTAGCATTATTCTATGGAGGAAACATGGACTTCAGAGAAATCATTTATAGTTGTAAAATTTCAGTTGAAAAATCGTTTACCTTGTTTGGAGCACCCAGCTAGATAAATGCATTTGACCTTCTAAACATATAAATCATTCCTGAGTTGTTAAAACACTGTTTTTGAGTGCTCTGATAGATTGATGGTATTTCCTTTTCACCTACTCTCTTAACATACAAATTCTTTCTGTTTACCAACAAAACAAAATTCTGTAAGAGTTTTTCAGAAAATTTTTTTGGTCCCGAACTGACTCCTTTACGTTACATGGAGTGGCATGAACCCCCATCTTACACCAACGTCACTTGGGGAGCTCTCAGATGCCATTAGATTAACTCACTGTTGCGGCTTTCTTTCTTACTTCCAAGTCAGGCACTGATACAGGGTTTGTTTATTGGGCCCCTAGAGAAGTTTTATGGCTGGCATAAAGTTCAATCTATTATGCATTTCAGTTTCTGATTCTGCTTCATCAGCCACTGACTATTAGTCCTGCAGATGGTGGTGGTGGTAGACATGGTGGAAGTCATGGTCATGTGGGTTCTTATCGTAAAGGTAATTCCTTTTTATGAACATATATCAATTATCTGATGTATCAGGTCCATGCAATTGTTTGGGACTTTTTTTTTTTTGTCAGACTTGCATATGGACAGAGATTCTTCTGTTTAATTGATGTCTTTTCTGAGGCAGATTACCATCGGAAGCGACACCGAGATGATGACCGCCATGGGCATGAGGCCTCAAAGAGAGCCTCTGATCATGAATCCAGAAGAAGCTCTGATCACGAATCCAGACCGGTAAGTTCCAAATGACGCTTTTAGCCCTTTTCATCTGCATGCTTTTGTAGAATGGCTGCAACTGCCAACCTGCTGCGAACAGCACACATTATGTGAAAGTTTATTTATGCAACTGAAAAGAGGGTTACTCTGTTGCTAATTTGCTTCCATTTCATTGGATTGGCAAGAAGGCGGCAACTGTCACAGTTGTTTACATTGGTAGAGGGGCCATAGATCCCGCATGCTGTGTGATTCTGTTGCAATATTTCTTACTATTTTAATCGTTTTAATGTGACAGGAGAAGAATCCACGATTTCGTGAGAGTGGCGATTCTGATGATGACGAGGAAGATGACCGGAAACGGCGGTCTTAGCCAGATTCTTGCTACTGTATTTTGATCTATAGAATAGCATTTCTGTGCTTTGATAGCAAGAGATGTTCCCAAATTTGGTGGGGTGTTTCATGTAATGGTACAAAAACCGTAAAACAACAGATTTGGCTTTCCCTCTCCCCCTCAGAATGCCTAAAATTGCTCCCGGAATTATGCACCTTTCCAATGTCTAATGCCGGAAATCCTGCTAATGGCGGGCATTGCATCAAACTGTGAAACAACAGATTTTTCCTTTTTCTTTTGAAGTATTTTTTATTTTTTATTTTTTCCCTAAAGCTTGGTTCTTGAATTCGGGGTGGAAAAGATGAACGGGAGATGTTAAAATATAGTTGTTACCACATTCATTGTAGTACTGTTCAATGAGTAGTGCTATAAGTTTCTCGTGTTCCTCTAATGATGACATGGCTCTTAAAATCATCATTGGGCTTGTGATAGATTATTATTGAATTTTAATAAAATTGTAATTTTAAAAGTCATCTCATTTTTTAAAGATACAAGAGAGACTTCTAGAATTACTCATTGTGAATACATTTAAACGTATTTTACTCGACCTCACCAGCCCTTTGAAAATACTTTCTGATCACAATCGTCTTATTTATTATTTCATCATTTGCTCCCCTTACCAAAAGAAATAGGGACAAAAATGGCTTAGCGTCCAGGAAGCTGCATGACTTTTTTTTTTTTTTTTTTTTGGGTCTTTTAGAGATTCTTGGGGTATATCAAAAAAATAATTTACTTCGTACAATCAAATGTTATTGGTTGACTTAATAGATTTTGATAGTATGCCATGTCAAATTAATAAAATTGTGACACATGTCATATAATAAAAGTATATAAAACATAAATTATATAACTAAAAAATTAAAAACCAAAAAAATAATATAAAAAAGGGGCTCGCCAGCCCCAACCACCTCTGGGGGTAGCATACAAGCCGGCCCTTCTTATTTAATTAATTTTTTGTTTTATATTTTTGGACAAAAGTTTTTCAACCTAGTTTCGAAAAAATTTGTCAATTATTTTTTTGGTTTTATATATTATATATTTTTATTATGTGTGCAACATGTAATTTGATTGGTTTGACGTGACACACTTATGGAATTTGTGTCAATATACAAAATTTGATTATAAGGAGTAAACTATTTTTGTCTACTTAAAAACTTTTGAGTTCATTTTGATACCATAAAAGTTAATTCTAAATCAAGTAAACCACGTAAATTGACTTTATATTTTTCCCATTTAAAAATCCGGGTGCTGAATCTGATGGAGCTGGGAGTTTTTGCCAAATTTCTCCCACTCCCACAAGCCAAAATTTTCTGTTAAAGACCATGAATCTATTCACAAACACAAGAGGTTCAAATGACAATCCATTTAGGCACATTTCCACGTCTGACCTAGCTCATGGATACGGAGGCACTTCCCACTCTGTTGGAGCTAATTAGGGTTTCAGCCTAGGGAGCCTGGAACATTCATTCTGGACCTTACCCAGAAAGCCTAGCATGTATCATCCGGTCTCCGTTCAAATAAGAAGAATCTGAACTTTTTCTTTCCCATTGAAATCAAAATGAATTCTGATACAAAAGATTACACAAGTGATGATAAAATTAATGGGTCTACCTAATAAACTGTTACATGTAGAAATCTTTTACTTCTCTCGCTTTGGACTACAGTAGAAAACGGAGTCCATGAAACCATGCCTACTTTTTTGGTCATCAAGGAGATTCCAACCTCAGATAACCGTATATGCACAAGCACGTCACCCATATGCACCTGCTATATGAATTGACTCACTCAACTTCTTTGATGATTCGTTTTTTACGCAACGGATGTGTTGAAATGCTTCCCGGGGCGCTGTGAGCTTTCCTTCTCTCATCTTTCTTCCTTGCAGCATCAATCATGGTGCGTCGGAGAGCAGCAGCCTTGTATATTGGTAATGGTAGGTGTCTATGCCTGCACAACCATCATTCAACATAAAGAATATAAGTGAGAATTCATTTCTAAATATTCATCTGTCATCACTGCACAACAGATAACACTAGGAGTCTCACCTAGAGACCACAAAGTTGATAGAATTCAGAAAAATTACACTCAGGGTCTCTACCAAGCAGAAGGACCAATGCATACTTAACTTTGCAAAGCTTCTTTAACTTGAATTTAAATTAATGAGGATAATTTAATTTTGGAAACTGGTTCGTTATATTTCAAAGACAATGCATTAAATGGTATCCGTTGAAAAGTCGGATTTTCTAATGTGGACAGACAATTTGGACTAAGGGAGCATATTCATTCAAAAGCAATTTTGCTCTGGCATGCCTTAGTATCTTTCTAGGCATCAACTTTACAAAGAGCCAAAAAAAAAAAAACTGAGGCAAACATGTAGACGGATAACTTGATTTTGTTGTGGGACCTACATGGCAACGCTCCACATCAACAACCATGCCAATGTCTATAAACCTAACAACTGGGCTAATTCTAACCAAGCAAACATCCAAAGAAGCCTCCTTCAAACCCCTAAAACTGATATGCTACATCAATAGTGAGCACTCATCAACTCATTCACTAATGCTTTCTTGCAAAGTTACTAAGAGCATTCATAATAGATTCCTCAAATAAAAGGTAAATTTGAGGAGAAAAATTTACTTTATTAAATTTATAGGAGCCACTTTTAAACAGAATCAAACATCAAACTCTCTATATCTTTCTCTACTTTAGTTAAATATCATTTTTTATTAGTTTTTTTATTTGTAAAATGGGTCTTTTTAAGAGTTTAGTTAAATTTTTAGAGAAAAGCTAAATGTAGAGAGCCCAATGTGAATGCTCTAATGCCCAAACATTAGTTAAAGAACAAATCATCTTAATACCATCACTAACATTTGAAGAAACCCCATGACTATCCAAGACCAAGTGTTTGTATCTCTTCATACCTCAAAATACGTTTGACCTCTGGGAGGTGTTTGTAGCGATTCTTGAGAGCCTCATTATACTCGTGCTTTTTCTTTTCCCTTGGGAGAAGCTGCAGCATAAAAGAGAGATGATCAGAGCTACAAGAGCATTGGATTGATGTCAAAGGATCTAAACTACAGAAATTAGCTAACAAGGCAATGGAACCATTAATCTCTAAAGAATAAGAAAATAGGTTTTATCTAAAGCAGCAGAAGGCTAAGCAAGCGAACTAGCAGCAGTTGAGCAAGCAGAGGTGGGTAATAATTTGGTAAGGCTAGAACAACAAAATGTCTATTTCTGAATATCAATGCCTGAATTCACCATGTACACTTAATGTTTGAGGTGTTTTTACCTTCCATGTCTAATAGCAAGACCGTAAAAATAGAAGCATTATAGAATTTTGTGATGTTGAAATAAAATTTTATGATGTCAGAATTGAAGCCTTAAAACAGAACCGCACATATGCAGGAAGAGATTCTTACTACTCCCAATTGTTCTGATGCTTTAGCTTTCCAAAGCCTAAGGTTGGTGTCGTCACTCCCGGAAATAAGGTAACTTGCATCACAGCTAAACTTGACGCAGAATACCCTATGTAGACAGGAAACTTTAAGTTAGAAAATGGAAACTTATACAGTAAAAATGTGCTTGTTCAACCTTCAATTAGATACCCTCAAAAGCTAAAGATCCAGCCTACAAAGGTTTCTTCGTTGAAGTGAGGGGTACATATAAAAAGTACGATATGCTTACAGAAAGCAAGTAGTGGAAATTCAATAAACCTATCAATTTATTATGAGGGGAAAAACACAAAGGTCAATAAGAATCATAACTAATATAACCTTTGCATTCTCTGTGTGTGATAGATTTCACGGCTGTGACCACCATTATACTGGAATATTCTCACCTGCAGAAAACAAAATTTAATTCAGTACTACAGCTGTCTCTATCCATTGAGTATGGAACATAAGTCATGATCTACTGCAAGAAAGAACTCACTGTTCTATCATACGATCCAGTAACAAATTCTCGACCAGTTGGAGAGTAATCAATGTCCATCCTGGGAAAATTAAATTGAGGTGTTAAAATAGATGTTCTCCAGAATGAGATAAATAATATAAAGCATAAAGAACATTTTGCTTTCAAAAGTACACAAAAGCCATCTTACACTGCAGAAACATGATCTTTGTGTACCATTCTGGCTTCATCAAGCTTTCTGGCATCATAACTATAGCAGTTGCAGTCCTCATTAGCCTGCATTGGCATGGAATGTAATGTAAGGTGGAAAAAGAATATGCTGTATATGGAGAGCACAAAGTTGATGTGTCCCTATCATGGTACATGAGCAAAAATATTGCAGTACATTATGAATTTAATTCATGATAGGCAACCCTCCACTCTTCTTATTACATGCTTTATGGAATGGTAACCATCACAAGTTGACAAGGGGGATGGGTAAGATTTATAGACTGATAACTGTCACAAGCTGGCTGTATGATGTCAAGGTATTTCCTCCCAATTTACATTGGGAAGTGCCCTACTCTGACTGCAGATATTCACTATCAGAGATATCCCAACAACTTACTAAAGAGAGGGAGTAATGTGGCAGTTCAATTGATGACAGAGGTCCTTTTCCAACAGAAAATTGACTGCAATCTCAAGCATTTAAGAAATCCAGCAATGACGCTAAAGATAATTTGAAACCACACACTTGTACAACAAAAAAGCAAAATAATTCAAACAAAACAAGCTTCAATGCTTGTGCTTACAGCTGTGAAGTTCATTGGCTCCATTGGGTTCCAAGAAATAGAATTGGTTTTTGTCTGTAACCCAAAAAAAAAAAAAAAAAAAAAAAAAAAAAGAAAGAAAAAAAAAGGTCAGATTTGCTATAGTCAACTGTCAGATAATATAAGTTTTGGAGTTACAGAAAGAACATGTTCACTTCTCAGAAGACAAATAAAAACATCACTGAAAAGACAAAAAATATGAGCAGCTTATGAATAAGAATTACTCAGAAACTAAGTATTAAGAGGCAGGCAGCAGAAGATCACAATGGCACTTGTGAATTTTTAGACATGTTTAGACAATCTAGAATAGTATTTTTGTTTTAACCTATATATTGCACTAAACAATTTCAGAAGTCCATATGATGATCACTAAAAATAGTACTCTGCATTGCCTTAAACTCTCTCCATCCCATATTGGGTGTCCGTGTTAAAAAAATTCAACTTTTAAGGAGATACAATTTAACGCATTGACTTTGAAATAAAAGGTTATCAATTCCTAAAATTACCCTGTTTAACTAAAACTCATAGAAAGCAAATAAAAAAGAAGTATTTACTTTTCAATAAAGTTTGCATCACATGGCATCTCCTCAAATTTTTTGTATTTCTTATATTATTATCTAGAATAGTATTTAATTACATACAAATATTAGATTATTAATTCTATTTGAAAGTATCGCATTTATATCAATTAAGTTACAACATAATACAATTATTTATTATCATTGTCAATTTCATTCTAAGTGATTTTGCAGCTATGCTATAAACTTAAATTTTTCTATACATTAGTTTTGCAACTATTTGTTACATTGAAAATTCTAATTTTCTATTCATCAAATAAGGCAATAAAATATACCTCAAGATATATTTTGAGCAAAACATTTGAACCTTTCATTTCTCTTTTAGTTTTGATGTTTTTGTTAATTATTACTTTAACTTTAACTTTCTCTCTCTCTTATTTTATTTTATTTTATTTTGATAAGTAATTATTACTTTAGCATTCTCATAATGATAATTTTGCTTGCTCTACAACTATGCAATTTTTTTAAGCAAGATACGCATGCTTCTGACCCTTCCCGGATGCATTATTAGGGTTTGGCTTCCAGCCAACCTGGCCCAATTATGTCCTTCTATTGAAAAGCCCCAAAAACCTACGCATGTTTACAGCAATAAAAACGCCTTCAAAATCCATAAATGATTAACATTAACACCAGCAAACAATCAAGGAGCAAGAATAAGTCAATTGACAATTTCTGTAAGGCTTCATATTCAATAACATAATTTGAGAATTCAACAGATGTGTTGAATTACTAACTTCACAACATTATTATTGAAGTTTCAAGAAGAAAAAGAAAAGTCTAAGAACTATGTGATATAACTCATGGTAATGTGCCAATAATACCTGCATAATCAGTTTCCTTGTTGGGGATGACATGCGCAAATCATATAGTGTTATGCTCCGGTCACTATACAAAGAAAGAAAAACAACAAATGAATTACATATTTTGATTTTGAATTCTGAAAAGAACCACAAATGAGTTATAAAGAACATGAATCGATCAAATAACACACAGATAATATAGTTTTTAGCATCCACCACTATATTTAAAGTGAAATTTATTAAAAAATTTGCTTCAAAGTAAACATACAAATAACATCCACAGATCATTTGCCATGCAGTACATCTTGCATCCATGCCAGGGTATTACATCCATAGTTGTTCTTAGATAAATTTGAAGTCATTCAAAAAGAAGAGAAAAAGAAAAAGAGAAAGAAAGTACTAGAATGAACACATATAAGTAGCTCATATGTACAGTGATTTACACTGAAGCAAGAATTGAATGGCCAACAATTTTCACTATTAGCCTATGAGAAATTCTACACACACTTTCAAGTGCTTACTCCCAAGTGCACACTCCTAATGTGGTAGTGATACGGGAGGAGCGAGCAAACGCCAAGTCAAGAAAGGAAATCGAAAATCACCTTTGGATTTCCTATTTCATGATAAATGAAGTACTAACTTTCAGGAATCTCTCCAAGCAAGGATTATCCTAGTACTTCATGATACATGAAGTACTAACTTTCAGGAATCTCTCCAAGCAAGGATTATCCTAGGTCGAGTTTTAGCTGCTATTTATCACTTCCTTCACTAACGAGTAAATTAACAAATTGGTTAGGTACATACTATTCCACTCCCTTTACTAACTAGCAAATTAACTTGTTGGTCAGATACAGATTACTTACCACAAGATTATTGCCTGCACCTGTGAAAAAGAGCTGAACATACAGGGGTTATATCCTATTATTCAATTAGTAACCTAGTCTCCAATTGTGGAACACTCAAGAGATCCAATACTTCAAAGCATATAAAGAAGATCTGCCCCTGTACAGTACAACACAAGTCTTGTTCTGCTTATTTTAGGAATTGAAATGACCTAGTAGGTTGATGCAGGTTGCATCACGAAAGATTACATATTTACCTGTGAGTGAAACAAGCTAAAATAAAGCAATTGACTAATGCCATTCGTGGACCATTCGAAATTACCAAAGATCATTTGAAAGCCATTTAAAAGGTCTATGTGCAAGAACATTCTAACTTTGTTCTCACACTAGCTTCAAACTAGGTATTATGGAACCCTTGGGATGGACCTACTTCAAACGCCATATCATATGGCTATTTGATCAAAGCATTTTAGAACTCCCTGGATGGATATTGTTTGAAACACCATCTGAACAAAACAGATATGGGATTCTTAGGAAGGATAACACCTGAAAAACCGTTCGAATGCCACTTTGAATGTCATATTAGATTGGCAAATTTAAAGTCATTTTTTACTTAGGATTTTGTTTAAGGTTCTCTTTTTTTAATCTAATAACATGTAGACTGTTAGAAGTGTTAGGGTTTGAGTCATTATTGGGGGTAGTTTAGTCTTTATGGTATTTCCCTAATCCTATATAATACAAGGCTATTGTATTATTCAACAATTTTTTTTTCTTCAAAAAAAAAAAAAAGCACAACCATGGACAGCTTCTTTCAGGGCACTGCCCATGTGGGCTTAGCCACATGGGCAGTGCAGCCACCAGAACAATACTCACGAAAAAAACATAACAAATAGAGCGAAAAACAACTTCTACAAACAAAGGGCCAAATATTCGAACCCTAAGGTTATGATACCATGTTAAAGTTTGTATGAACAGTTTAGACACAAAAAGTAGAGGCTATTGTATTATTCAACTTATGTTAACCTAATACAAGCATCCTATTATATAGGATTAGGGAAATACCATAAAGACTAAACTACCCCCAAAACTCTAATGACTCAAACCCTAACACTTCTAACATAGACCAAACGCAAGAGTGGTCTTTTCATAATTTGCTTTATTTAGGGTTTTTTGATAAGTATAATTCGCTTTATTTAGGGTTCTGCTTAGAGTTTTCTTCATACAATAATATATAGCCCTCACACAAAGATAATTGACTGAGTTTTGGAATAAAATTTTAAGAGAGTTACTCTTTGTTTCAACCCTTAGTATTCCTAAATCCTAAGTAATCAACAAGTGTTGATACCTTCAACCTTGGCATCCTAGGAAAAATGACATGCTTGGAGAAGGCTTTTTCTTTTGGTTATCATGTGTGAATCAACAAATTAAAGCAAAGTTTCTATTTTCTTGCAAACACTGTTTATCCTATAGACGTTTAGTTGCTATCAAAGCCTGCACCCTTTCCTGCACCATGCCACCAAGGAGATGCATCAACGATTGGTAAAGCCATTGCGGAAGAAGTCTATGAATGAGACAACAATGCAAGCATAATACAAGAAGTTGTTAAAATAGCAAACGCTATGCAACATCAATGATCAGCCCCCAAAGCATTTATGGAGGAGGCCATAGATGATCAAGTGGAGAATGCTTCCGCTTGGAATCGGGTTTAAAAATTTGCTATACCCATAATCTAAGAGAGCTTACAACCAGAATAATTTATAGATTGGCTCAATGCAAAGTAGAGATCATGGACTTCAAGAAGGTGCTTGATGCTAACAAAGGGATTACCTTGTTGTGACAATTCGAAGTAGAGCCACTACATGACAACTACAAAACAGTGACTCAAGTGAGGTAAGGCAGGAGAAAAAGATTTTTGTGAAGGTAAAAAATTAATTTTGGGGGGTCCATCTCATAAAAAACATCAAATTTAAAGGACATTTTAAACTTTTTGGGGGATTTAATAAATTTTTCCAAAGGGTGGCTCCACCCTTGAGGTAAGGGAAGAAGAAGATTAACTCATGGAAAAAGTTGAAGAAGCACATATGTGCTGCATCTTTGCCCCACAACTATACGCAGTTGCTGAACCAAAATCTCCAAATCTACACCAAGGGCACACTCAGTCAATTATTACAGCCTCAAGTTCTACTAATCAATAACTCATACTGATGTAGCTGAAACAAAAGATCAGTTGGTTTCAATAATATTAGAGGTATGCAACAACAATTTCAGGATACTCTCAATTTTTTTCAAATCCCTAGTCTGTCTGAGGTGTATCAACAAGCTTTACTTAATGAAACAACTAACTAGGAGGTCAAGCAGGGCTAACTAGGGTGGAAGCAACAATAATAATCACAAAGGAGCATATTTTTTTTTTTTTTTTGATAAGTAAAAAGATATATTAAAAAGCGCAGAGGGGCGCAACCCTAGTACACAGGGAGTATACAAGAGAGCGACTAAGAGGGAGAGAAAGAAGAAGAAAACATATTCTATAGCCCAAACCCATGCTGCCAACCCACAGCCAACATTGGGAAAACAACCTGGGCAACAACTATTATTGGGGATCCGTTGCTTCAAATGTGGCAAGTCAGGCCATGGGATGACATTTTTGTTATACGCCATAAGCCTTTTTCCCACATCTATCCTCATTTTCATAATTGGGCCTTATGCAGCCCTTTGGCAATTATCTAGTGTTCCGATGAGTCTTTTCTTACAGAAGAAGCACCTTATGCAAATTGTTAACATGTAGCAGCTGATTATTAAGTTTTTTATGCGTTACTTACCTGAAATTATATTTGACACAAGTTGGCTTACCAGTCACCTAAATGTGTGAGAACCCATAAATGAACTGAAAAATTAAAACCCAACTAAACCCCAATTTGGTCAGGTTGGAATAATGCTCAGATTACCCAAAACTAAGTTGCATCCCTACTCCATTAGGTTTCATTTACTACCATTAGTTGAAGAATGACAAGACCCAAGTACTTTTCCCCAAGTTTCATCAAGTTAATTTCTATATGAAGATTTACTTATCAAAACAAAATTTCTATATGAAGATTTTCAATGTAAAACATATTCTATGTTTTAGGAATAAAAGTAAGTCAAATTTGGGGGTAAAAAATGGATATGTAGTCATTTTTCAACTTCCATTGTTTGTAGTTCACACACTTGTGAGGATCAGTAAATAGTATGTTTGGTCATCTTTTGTATACTCCCTTTGTACCTGGAAGCACCTTACGCTTTTTAATGATATCTTCATTACTTATGAAAAAAAAAAAAAAGTAAATATTGTATAACTTCCTCTAAATAAAATATGAACCATGGAATATAGATTACAATGAACATGGATTAAGATTTATATCTTATATCCATATCATCAATCACAAATTGTTAACCTAGAAGTTAACAAGCATACCTGCCTGACGTTGCCAAGAGGTTTGGTTCTCCAGGATTGAATCGCACAGATATGACAGTGTCTGATCCCCATTCAAAACTCCTTACAGGTTGAGACCTAGTTACAAGAGGCAAATTTTCAAAATATAATTGGAAAATTGCACCTTGGATAAAAGAAAAAAATAATAAAGAAGTTGAGAACTATACCTATTTTGATTCCATATATCCACTTGTGCACCAGCTGTGGCAAAGTAGCCACCATCCCATTGGTGGTCAACAGCCCTGAAAATTACAAAGTAAGGCTCGAGAGAGGAAAAAAGAAAGAAAGAAAAGCTCTTGAAAATATATCACAATGAAAAATGAAGACATATTCTTGACAAGTCACGATGAAAACCTCACCAAAATGCATTCTTCCAAACATAAACGTCCAGTGGCTGTAAACAATGAATCATAATTTGTTCAGGAAGGTATGAAAAGAGTATAAAACACACTAAATTCAAAAACATCAAACTAAATCTGGTTTAACTACCTTCACAGAATTATTAGATGAGTCATCTGACTCCTTAAGAGTAGCAATAGGAACATTCCAAAGCCTGACGCTGAAAAACAATGTCCAAATTCACCAAGTAACTATATGTACAAATCGACTAAAGCTCCATCTTCAAAAATTGAAATTAAATCTAGCTATTGTGCCTTACGTGCAATCAGTGCCACATGATACAAGGATACGTCCATCTGTAGATGCTGTCAGACCTCGTACAGCACCTCGGTGACCAAGAAACTGACAAACTGTTCGCCTTTGTAATCAAATTTTAAACTTAAATGTCAATAAATCGCAGGACTTGGTGCATCAGTAAAGGAACACAGAACTAAAAATAGTTTATTAAATAAAATAAAAAAATCTAAATTAGCAATTCAATGGACCTTGCAGTCTATTTTACATGTACAGAAACGGAAGAAATGTCACCATTTTTCAGGATCACATGCACAACTAAGGCCTATATGGTCTCAGCCTGACCCAACCCTAGCTGATTTGTTATTGTATCTTTACGATTTTGGTTTTTTCTTGCTCCTCTTCAATAAGAATGGGAATTATCTACTGCATACACAATTATATGCATCCAAAATAACAAAAAATACAGTTGTGTTTCTCAATTAATTACTCAAGAGTGATTCACAAGGGATCAATAAAGGAGACTGAACCAGAATACAGACAGAAAACTTGCCAGACCAATTTAAATACAGGCATCAAAGTGTTTGGTCAGGTCAGATTAAAAGAAATTGCAATCCATTGTATATGATTTAAAGAATTGAAACAATGTTTGCCTTTCTATATCAAAATATCAATTAGATAAGCACTAAGTATCCAAATACAATTTCACAGTTTCCAGAAGAAATCTCTAAAATAATTAGGAAAAGTTGAAGATAAAGGTGGCTTTAGGGTAAGTTTGGTTTACCAGTTTGAGAACGCAATTTTTAAAAAACGCAGTTAAATGTCTGGTAAAATTGCGGTTAAGTCTTTAAAATCGTGCGTTTTCAAAACAAACCCCCTTACCTATGATTTGAATACGTGGATTTTTCCACATTTCCAAACCACCAATTTTTTCAAATGTACTTCTAAACATACACTTTTCGCTATTTTGTTTAAAAATACACTTTTGGGACATGAAATCGCAAGGCCAAATAGACTCTTAGTAGCAAATCAATTAACATATGCTAATGCGTGCATAGATATGTGCATGCATGTAAAATATAACATTTACACATTCAGAATGAAATGAAAAGGGAGCCTAGAATCTAGATCATAATTGATCTATAAAATTCACGAAATTCAAGTTCAGTGCTTAATGAGTTACCTGGAAGCAATATCCCATAGCCGAATATCTACAAAACAATCAAAAAAGGAAAGAAGTTACGAGTTATATGCACTATATTGGGCAAAGCTCCAATAAAGAAAGCAGATGAGAACATAATAATACGTAACAAACTCAGGCCAACAGAAAACTTGCTAACCATTGATTAGGCAACCCATTTTGGAGTTTGTTTTATGCCCCATGATTAGAACACGCTAATGTAAGCAATGCAGTGCAAAACAAGCTAAACTTATGACACTTCATTATAAGACGTCGACTACTAGGAACACCAAACTTATAAAAATAGAAGTTCCTTATTCTCCAAACTCAAAAATCTCTAAAAATTTCTGAGAAAATTTAGAATACAAAAAATAATTTAAATATTATAATATATGTTTCTTCCCTTAAAAAATCACCCAAATTTCAAGTCTGTATCTTAAACATTTTGCAAGTTTGGGTCTCTTGTGGGGGCTCCCTATGAGCTTAGGGTTTTTCTTGGGCGATTCTTGGCGCTCGCTTCTACCTTGTGTAATTGTGTTGTGCCCTTTTGGGTTTTTTGATATATACATTTTTACTTATCAAAAAAAAAAAAAAAAACATTTTGCAAGTCCAATTGGTCTATATTTTCCTAAAGGCTTCATTTTGGTCTTTTTCTCTTTCACAGTCTAGTGGTGTTATGGGTACAGGAAAACAATTAGGATGAAGCTTTTTGAAGAACATACAGACTAGTTTTGACATGTGAAATTTTGAAGGGAAGAACTTGAAATTTGGATAATTTTCAGGTATTAAACATATGCTGTATCCTAATTTGGATTTAAAGAATAACAGAATGAACCAAACAAAGAGAATGTTATCTAACATTATCAATCACTCATATATTTCACAAGGTTCAATAAGTATTGGCTTAACAACAAATAAAAAGTAAAGTACCTCCATCCATTGAACCAGAAAATATTCCTCTCAAATGATTCGGGTTCTTTGCCATACACGAAACCGCATCCATATGCCCATCCATTGCTCCGAGAAACGGCCTTGCAAAAATCTAACCCACCCCAACA
Source organism: Corylus avellana (assembly GCF_965113065.1). Lineage (NCBI taxonomy): Eukaryota > Viridiplantae > Streptophyta > Magnoliopsida > Fagales > Betulaceae > Corylus > Corylus avellana. Next base: position 8,538,485 of record NC_142494.1, read on the forward strand.
AAAAAAAAAAAAAAATTAAACAAACAAACAATTTGCCCACGTTAAACACACTAAACCCCACATCCTCATCCAAACACAAAAAGAATCCAATTCAAAACCCAAATGCCCAAAACCAAAAACCAGCACAATGGCGTTGAATGTCGCATACACGAAAAAGAAAAACAGTGAAATTGAACACCCAAATCTCCAAAATTATCAAACAAAATCAAAACAATTTGATTGGAATGTAAAACCACCTTGTCTAATTTGGCGGAGTTAAGAGCTCGCACGTACTCCACCGCCTTTTCTTGGGGCCGAAGGTTCGGGTCATAGTTCCGGAACACCCTCTAATCAAATTCAAACAAGAAAAGTTCATTTTTTACACACAGAGAGAAGGTAAAAGAGAGCAAATTTTGAGCCCAGATAACAAATATTTCGCAGAGAGAGAGAGAGAGAGAGGGAGATGTGACCTGGAGATCTTTGCTTCGTTCTCGAGTGAATTCGTCGGTGGAGCGTGAAATTACTTTGACCTTCATTGTGTCTCGCGGACAGACGGAGTAAGCAGAATGATCAGTTTGCAGAGAAAAACCCTGAGAGGGTGACTTCGTTTACAGAGAACAAACATTGCTAAAACCCTATACATTGGACCGGGTCGGTTTAGGGAAAACTCAGCTCAACCCAATCCTAGCTCTCTTTTGGGCCGGGTCGGAGAGGGTGATTTTGTTTACAGAGAGAACGAACGTTGCTAAAACCCTATCCATTGGGCCGGGTCGGTTTAGGGGAAACTCAGCCCAACCCAATCCTATCTCTCTTTTGGGCTTCCACCCTGATAACATTCTTGTTAGAGCACTCGCAGCTGCCCGCAGTTTTCCTTTGATTTTTCCTAAGTTTATAGTACAAAATTATTTTTTTGCTTCCCTATAAAAATATATTTCACAATAGCTTTCATTACATTTTCCTATATCATTAAAATATTATTTCTTTACAAAATATAAGTTATCTACCTACCCTCATTTTTTTTTTCACAAAATTTCAACACAATCCCCAATTAAAGACAAAAATATGAAAAATAAGAGATGAAAGATGAAGAAAAAAAATGTTTATATTAAAATAATGTATAAAGAATCACTTTTTGTTCCCTACACATTGGGAAACATTGTAACAACAATTGATGGTTGGTTAAATATAAGAAATCTGATGTGAGAAATAAAATGGCATATTATAAGGCATCTGCTGCTAGTTCTCTTAGGCGAAATGAATTAAAGTGGACTGTCAACAGAGGCAGAACGCCGGAACTAGGTAATAGGTATAACTTTGGCCTTTGGGGGAGAGAGCATTCTTCCTCAAAGTTTTTAAAATTGTCACCGAAGTTTATGGCTTTTTTAATTAAAAAAAAAATTATATTTTATTATATATATATATATATATATATATATATATCTCCTCTAAAATTAATTTTCTAATTCTCAATTTTTTTTCCACCATTAAAAGTCTAGTTTATCCCTTTGTTGTAAGTGTCTACATTATGTTTCTAAGGATTCGTTTGTTTCAACATAAAATGATTTCTGAAAAATAATTTTCTTATTTTTTGGTGTTTGATGCGATGTAAAATAATAGTTTCCATTTGACCGAAAATTCTTCTTTAATTTTCAAAAAATGCTTTCTATTTTTGAAAACCATATAGCATTTTTCGAGTTTGAGTGTCTCATTCTCAAATCAATAGACTCAACCGAAAAGTTGTTGGGACTTACCCAAGACCTTACTGGGACCTGCCCAAGACCTAATCGGAACTTGCTCGAGACCTGTTCTAGACCTATTTGAGACTCCGTCAGGACTCTGCCAGGACCCAATCGAGACCTGACCGGGATCCCACCGAGACCCGTCCGAGATATCTTAGACAGGTCCCGATCGGGCCCCGTGCGTGTCACAGGCGGGTCTTGGCCGGGTCCCCAATTGGTCCTAATCACGTCCCAACGGGACTTGGTTAGGACACTTCCAAGACCTGATCAGGATATTTTCTTAATTTAGAGTTTAATATCATTGAATATATATATATATATATATATATATATATATATATATATATATATATATAATTGTGATTTTTCTTATGCGGCAAACAACGTAAATGTTTTTCAGGAAATCATTTTTTCAGTCATTTTCTAATGAAAAACATTTTACGTCGAAACAATTATTACCAATTTAGACAGGTAACAGGTAATGTGACAAATTTCATATGGAATCCATTTACCCAAGTAAATTTTGGGGTGATAGACTCCATATAGGACCTACCTACTCGAGTAAGTGGTCGGATAACTCAAAATTTATTTAGACAAATAAATCTCATATAGACTCTCTCGTATTATTTGCCCAAATGATTAGCAATTAGGCATATAATTGTTGTGGATCTCATGGATTTCAACAACTGGCCTCTTTCTGCCAAACTTTGGTGCTTACTGGCGATCGATGTGTGCATCCATTACTGACTTTTGGGTTAAAATCTATCAATCTCATTGGATTAATTCAGTCTTCATCAAAAGCAAAAGCACCGTTCATAAAATTTCAACCAAATAAGCACAAATTAAAGGATAATCTCCCATCCTTTTTTAAATCTGCAAGGGATAAAATCTGTGCAAAAAATGAAAAATGAAACTTGAAGATCATGACACATAAAAATCCACCATAATATAGATTTGTTTTTGCCTTTAAATTACACCAGGTCCCTCCCCTCAACTCTGATCTCTCTCTCTCCCTCTCTATGTATCTATGCGTTGACCATGGGTCAAACTTTTATGGCTCAAACTCCTCTTGGTTCTCCTCCTGCTTCTCGTACTCTTCCATGGAGTTGAACTCATTTGGATACATATTATTTACATAGTAGCCTTCATTTTTGGTGGTCTCCTTCCTTGTCTCGTACCCATTAAGATTGTTATTCTCATTGTTAACATGAAAATAATACTTCCCATTCTCCAAGAACCTCGTATCACTCATCCCTTGCCTCTCTGTCTGGTAGCCATTGTTGTTGTTGTTGTAGTTGTTGGAGTAGTAGCCATTGTTGTTGTAGTTGTTGGAGTAGCCGTTGCTGTTGTAGTTGGGTGTGTAGCCATTGTTGTTATTGTTGTTGTTGCTGTTGTAGCCATTGTTGTTGTAATTGTTGCTGTTCTCATTGCTATTGTACAAGTTTGTTTTCGGATAGCCCGTCTCAAATCTTTTGCCGCCAAGCTCTCCGGTCAGAAATTCATCTTCAAACTTGGTGGGGGTGGCAGGTGTCTCTTTTGTTGGAGTGAATTCGCTAGAGCCACCACTGTAAAGTCCATACCTGTAATTAGAATATAAAATTAAATAATTAAATTCAACCCTTCTTATTAGCTTAAATTTTAAAATAAATGATAATTTAACATAGTATCAGAGTAGAAATCTTGAATTCAAACTCTAGTTTTGCCGTTCAGAGTTTATATTCATATTTTCCTATCAACTTAAGCTCAAGAAATAAGTAGTAGTTTAACAATACCCATTTTCACTTTCGGAGAAAGTTGGTGTTGGTGCTGGTGCTAATACTGCTTCTTCTGGTGTTGGTGCTGATGCTGGTGTTGGTGCCGGTGTACGAGCTTCAAAAATGGGGACTTGGGGTTCTTCGACATTGTTGTTATTGGCATTAGAATGGGTGAACTTGCTAAAGAACCTGCTTTCTCTAGCTTGAATTTGCAGAGAAGTGAAGAGCACTATAAACAAGAAGACAGAGAGATGCTTAGCAAAGGTAGCCATTAGGGAGAAAATAGACTCTAGCTATCGATGAAATTTTCATGTTCCCAACTGATCCCTTTATAGATCCATCTTCTCTATGCGGGTAATTATGCGGGGATTGAGGAAAGGCAAGCACAGTGGGGTAGGGAATATAATGGCATACAGTGCACGCTGCATGTGCATTTCATGAAAATGTCTAACAAGGGGGCACCTAATTATCTTTACTAAAAGAACAAGAAACACATCAAGAATGTTCATCTCTGAGAGTCCTGGTCAAAAGGGTTGCTTTTCCTCTGTTTTACTTTTTATTTATTATTATTTTTTTAAAAAAAATTTATAAAAAACCCTTAAATTACCACGTGATTTGAAAAGACCTCCCTAAATTTTAAAACTTTTCAATTTCACCCCTGAACTTTCAATCTAATGTAATCTACCTCCTTCGCTCAGTTTTTAGATGTTAAAAGTGATGAAACGGCCTTTATACCCTTGAAATTTTTAAAAAATTTCAAATTTACCTTTAATTTCAAATTGAAAATAAAATTAAAAACAAAAACAAAAATTGAAGGATAATTTGGTCTTTTAAGTGATTTTCGTTAGGTTTTAATGGTAAAAATTGACGGAGATGAGTCAATTACATCAAATTGAAAGTTCATGGGGTGAAATTGAGAGTTTTTAAAATTTGGGAGGATCTTTTCAAAAGACGTTATAGTTAAGGGGTCCTAAGTGGAGTTATTTTTTATTTTTTTTAGCCACGAAAACAGACACCTCTATCTTTTGCTGTCTGAAATTAAGGATGGGGACCCTAGCCTCAGTCCTTTAGCAGTTTTGAGTTGGTTAGCCATCTCCCAGAAAGTAAAAGAGAAAAGCAGTCAAAAAACGAAAATGAAAGAGAATAAAAAAAGAAAAAAAAAAAAAAAAGTAAATTAGGAAATTCAGAATGATACAAGGTGAGAAATCCCTTTGAAAAAAATTCTATTAAAAAATGGCGATGTGGCTTACTTTATGACATTTGCAATACTTGCTTCTGGATTCTGGTAATCTATTTGGATACAAGAAAGTAGTAGCTTTCATTCTTTTTTATTTTGCTATTTTGTTTTTTTTTTTGTTTTTTATTGTTTGGATTGAATTTCCTGGAGATATATTCTAGGAGAAAATTCACTTTAGCCCCTTAAAACTTTAGGGGTTTTTCAATTTGAACCCCAATGTTTAAAATTTGGCAAGATATCCCTAATGTTTTAAAAAATTTTAATTCAAACCATCCGTTACTAATTTTCGTCTAATTGGACAAAATTCATCCCACGTGCGTCTCACATGGGATTTTAATGCACTTTATTTCAATTTTGCTTTCATTAAAACCTATGAAATAACATAATTACCCTCATTAAAACCTATGAAATTAAGGGTAATTACGTAATTTCATAAGTTTTAATGAAAAAAAAATTGGAATAGAGGGCATCAAATTTTCATGTGAGACGCATGTGAGATAATTTCCGTCCAATTAGAAGGAAATTAGTAACGGAGTGTCTAAATTGAAAATTTTTGAAACATTAAAGTGTATATTCTCAATTTTTAAACATTGTGGTTCGAATTGAAAAACTACTGAAACTTCATGAGTAAAGTGAATTTAACCATATATTCTATATAGATTTGCCATCCAACAAAGGTCTAAAGAAATTGTCCAAACTCAATCTATTAAATTGAGATGTGTCTGAAATACATGTGATTCTCACATTCATTTTTAATAAGTGAGAATCACATTCATTTTGGACACATGTAAGAAATTTTCCAACCCATTTTATAAGAAACTTTGTCCCCCATTTATTTATGAGAAAACAAAGAAAAAATAAATTCCAATTTCCAAACAACAAAATGAAAAGGTAGAGTTTGTTTTATGACGTATCATTACTTAAAGGCTTGGTTGTTACTACTCCTTGATTACTTTTGTGAGTAATCTTGAAGGAATTCTTTCTTTTGGGGCAGCGTAATCACCGGAATGGTTGAAAAGAAAAAGAGATTCCTAAGATTTCAAATTATTATTGTCCCTTATTTACATAAAAATAAAATAAAAAATAAACGATTATGATTGTCCCCATTTTGTTTGGTGAACATTTGACTTTAGATTGGAAGTCTGCTCCTGAAAAAGAGGCGAAATTGTGAAAAAAAAAAAAAAAAAAAAAAACCACTATTGTGGGCTTGAGTTGGAGGGCCCAGCCATGAAAAAGAAATTTATATCTTTTTGAGTGCGAGAAAGTTCACGTACTCTTCAAACTACCACCTATTTAACAATGTCTTCCTTAAATTTTCAATTGCGACAATGTCATTCTTAAACTTTCAATTATGACAATGTCTACCCCAAACTACTAAAACATTGTCAATGTCTCATCCAATAATGAAACTACCCTTAGTAAAATAAAAACAAAAATACTAAAATTTATAGAAAAAACTTAAAACTTTCAAAAAAAAAAAAAAAAAAATCCCGAGGAGTGGCCAATTTTTGTTTTGTTTTGTTTTTTTTTTTGAAATCCTTTTTATAAGAAAAAAACTAAAAAATTAGATTATTTTAAATAAAAATTGAAAATTTTGGTTTTTATTTTTGTTTTATAATCTTTTTAAATAAAAATTTCCTTTTTAAAAAAATAAAAAAAAATTCGTTTAAAAAAAAAATCTATTTTTTTTAATTAAAATTTTTTGTTTTATAAAAAAATTATTATTATTATTATTTCGAATTTATAAGAGTATTTTGTCTTATTGAAAAACCAAGTCGTCCCTTAAGGCTTAAAGGTTAAAAGTTATTATTATTTTTTTTATAAGTACATTACAAACGAGCAGAACTACAAAAAAACAAACAGGAAGAGGTGGGGTTCCTTTCTGCTGACAATCTGAGTTGTCTTTAAAGGGGAAGATGAAAAGGGAATGCTACCAGAGTGAGATCTGGCTGCGGCCCAACGTGCCAAAGAGTGGGTATAGAAATTTGCACTTCAGTTAACCTTTTTAGCTTCTTAAGAAGAAGCAAAATGGATAGAGTTTAAAGTTTCTTGGTGGAGGAGATCCTCCAATCTTGAGATAAATCTGGATGCTGGAGAGTTAGGATTACCACTTCAGAATCTGCTTCAAGAGTAAAACGATTAAGAAGAAGAGAAGACGCTAGGGAAACCGCAAGACGAGCTGTCAAAGCTTCTCCCATATTTGGAGAGCAAGTTGGACTGATTTGGGAGATCATTTCAATAATCTGGCCTTGAAGATCACAACAAATTGCTGCCTGAGCTGAGAGAGGAATTTTCATGAGCTGAGAGAGGATCAAACAAAGCGTGAATGGAAGAAGTCTCCCAATTGGGGGAAAAAGGATTGATTAGATCCTTAATTTGAAGAGAAGGAAGATTTCGGTTGTTTGGGAATTTGGGCATAGGCTTGAAGGATGGAATGGTAGGGATCCAATTTGAGGACCAGATAGAGGTGGAAGAGGTCCTTGAGACCTTTAGGCAAGCTCCCGCTGAAATATATAATTTGATTTTTTGAATATCTTTCCAGAGCCAAGAAGCAGAAGAGGGATTGGGGGAGGAAATAAAATTCTCATATTTGATATATTTATTCTGGAGCTATTTGACCAAGAGACAATCAGCATTTGATAACAGTTTCCAGCCCAGCTTGGCAATAAGAGACAAACCAAAATCATGCATTCGACGAAATCCTAGCCCTCTGAAATTTCTCGAGAGACAAATGGAGCTCCATGATTTCAAGGAAAGATTTTTGGCTTTATCTTTTGGAAAACCCCACCAAAAGCTTTTGAAAGACCTATCAAGGGAAGAAGTCAAAAAGGAAGGGAGAAGGAAGGTACTCAGAGCATAAGGAGTTGTAGCTGCAACCGATTTAATAAGCACTGTACGACCAACATGAGACAAGTCTTTGCTCGCCAACCCTCAATTTTGCCAGAAACCTTCTCCAAGATATCCTGAAAGCTGCTGTTTTGGATCTACCGAAGAAGAGCGAAAGACCAAGGTATTTGGAAGTCACCAAAGCCTGCTTGTAGGGGAAAATGCCACGAATACTAGTGAGAGTAGAGGTGGCAGTATTTTTGCTAAAGTTGACAGAAGATTTAGAAACATTGATAACCTGTCCAAACCAAAGACAGTATTTGTCCAAGCAAGATTTCATAATAACTACCTTTGAAGAAGTGGCTTTAACAAAGATAATGAGATCATCCGCAACCAGGAGATGCGTAATCGGGGAGCAATTACGAGTAATCTTGATACCTTTAAGAAGGTCATAAGACTCTTGACGAAGAAGAAGTCGAAAAATGACTTCTGTGCCAAGAATAAATAGAAAGAGAGATAAGGGATACCCTTGACGAAGCCCTCTAGCTGGGCTGAAGATACCAACGGGCCTTCCGATGATGAGAATGGAGAAGGAGGGAGAAATGATGCAAATTCGAATCCAGTTGATCCAAGTTGAATGAAACCCGAGCTTTGATAGAATAACTAGAACAAAATTCTATTCCATTCGATCAAAGGCCTTTTCCATATCAATTTAATAGCCATAAGTCCTCATCGCCCTCTCTTGGACTTGAGAGAATAAAGAAGTTCATGAGCCATAATGGTATTATCTTGAATATTCCTGGAAGGAACAAAGGCAGCTTGATAAAGAGAAATAAAGTGATGAAGCAAACCTTTGAATTGATTGGTCAGGATCTTTGAAATAATCTTGTAGATAATATTACACAAGTTAGTAGGTCTAAAATGATCAATAGAAGAAGAACCCAATCGTTTGGGAATGAGAGCAATAAAAGAGTGATTTTGCTCTTTTAGAAGATGGCTATTCCCGAAAAAGTCTTAGATGCTTGAAAGCACCACATCTTTAACCGTGCTCCAATATTTCTTATAAAAGAGAGCAATAAACCCATCAGGGCCAGGAGCTTTTGTAGAACCAATACTGGATAAGATAGAGAAAATTTCTTCTTCCAAAGGAATGGCACAAATAGAATCATTTTCCACAGAAGAGATACAATTATCAAAGAGCGATAGTAGGTCTTCATCTAAGTTAGGAATAGAAGAGGAAAATAAACACTTGAAATGAGAGGTAAAACAATTACCAATTTCAAGTCTATCAGAAGTCTAGTCCCTAGAAGGCATTTTTAAGAAATCAATTGCATTCCTTCTTCTTTTGATAATAGTAGAAGTATGGAAGAACTTCGTGTTCAAATCTTTACACGATGCGTGGAGGTGTCTTGGTGATTAGGCGAAAGGTCTGCTATATAACTAGTACTCGTGGCTGACAACCCATAACTTGTACGCTCTCCAATGTCCACATTCTGGAGAGTGTGGAGGAAGGGATGCGGGGTTGGTAGATTGAGGAAAACACTGGTTGAAAAAAAAAAAAAAAAAGATAAGGTGGTCAATTACAGTGGACTCCAAAACAATTGAGGGCACTCCTTTCCTTCAGCCTTCAAAGGAAGAGGCTACATGAATCATGGGTGAGTGATGTATTTATTGCCACCAATAGCGCTTTGTGAGGGCCACGTGAATTAAACGACTCTTTCAAACAAAGAAAAAGATTTTCGCAAGATGTTTGATTCCACTTGTTAATATGGTGCCTTTCATTGTTTTGACACTTGTCTCTCTTCTTAGTACTTCTTGTTTTACTTCTTCATTAGTTGGTGATTTCCATGCCTTAGTCATACTTAAAAAAGGATTTGAATTCTCCACCTCCATTGTAAATACTTGGAATTCTTGGAGTCCTAGCTTAGTTTGTTCCAGGGTTGGAATTCAATGCTCTAGGGGATGTGTTGTTTCAGTGGACTCAACAGGGTTGAATATGAACAGCTGTGTGTCACCTCAAATTTCATAATTTGACCAGCTTACTAACCTTTCTCTTGAAAGTAATCGATTCACAAGTACCCTTGAGATTGCAAATTTTAGCAGTCTTCGATGGGTAAACATCTCATCCAACCTTTTCAATGGCAGCTTGGATTGGAACTACTCCACATAGATTCTTCTTGAATAAGAAGATCATCCAGAGTTTTTTGAATTTTTACTTCTAAATCATGGGATTGAGTAGAAGGCACAGATTGCTGAATGAAATCAAGCTGCTGCAGAGTTGAAGCAATCCATTTTTGAATATTTTCAAAGTGGGTGGAATTCCATGCTTTAAGAGCAGCCTTGGTAGCTTTGAGTTTCTTAGCTAGGATGAAGGGGGGGGGGGGGGGGCATTGAAGAGAGATATCAAAGCATTAGAAATAACCAAACCACAAGAGGGGTCATACGTCCAAAATTCTTCAAACCTAAAAGGTCTAGGTAAATAAAGATTTGAAGGAGTTGTATCCAAAATGATTGGATTGTGATCAGAGGAATGTGCAGGGAGGTGCTGAACAAAGAAGTCAGGAAATAAATGAATCCATTGAGGATTTGCTATTCCTTGATCAAGGCGCTCCTTTATAAGATGGTGACCTTGTCACCTATTTGACCAAGTGAATGGGTTACCAGAAAACCCTAGGTCAATCATACCGAAAGAATCCAGATAGCTATGAAAATTTATAGCCAAGGCCCAATATAATCCTTACCCGCATCCAACAGAGAATTCCAAAAACCAGATTTATTTTTATGTACTGGGGGACCATAAATACATGGAAGTAAACAAAGAGAGTTAAGAGGATCAGAGTAGCACAAAACAGTTATTGTATTAACAGTAGTCGAAATACATTCTAGATCCACACCATGGCGCCATGCTAACAAAAGCCCTCCCTTAGAGCCAGAAGGAGGAGCATGCACCATCAAATAAAAACCTAGTCTATTTAAGACCACTGTAGCATGAGAAAGTTGAGTTTTTGTTTCAGACAAAAAAAGGATATCAAGAGAATATATTCAAATCTTACCCCTTAAGCTACGAATTGCAGAGGCACAGAATAACCCTCTGTAATTCCATGCTAAGAACCTCATGCAGGGGGAGGATGCCTCACCGGGCACTCCTCCAAAATCTCCAAATCCTCTAGTGAAGAAACAACATGAGCAGGAGAGGATAGATTGTCCAGCTCACTTCCATACACAAAGTCATTAAAAAGCCGACGCCTTCCCTAAAAAGCCCTGACAAATCGACGTGAAGGAGGAACCGAAGACGCAGCCACAAAAATTGTAGTGGAGATGATCCCTTCAGAAATTTTACTAGAGGCCGAATCAGCCAATAAGGAGGCCACAAAAACATCCGGAGCAAAGGGCATGACAGGTTGTGGCATAGCATCCAGTATCTGACCATGAGGCCCATGAAGAGGGCTAGTCAAGAAGTTATGAACAGGTCCTTTTGGAGGAGCAGCATCTTGTAACTCAATAAGAGATAAAGCGGCAATTTCCAAATTAGATAGAGACTCCAAGTGGATTTGTTGCTCATGGTGAGATTTTTTCAATTGAGCTAGGTGTATATCATCCTCATTGTAGACTAATTTAGACTTTCCTTTCACTATGGGCAGAATTGCAGTAGATGGAGATGGAGGTGCAGCAAAGGTTGATGGGTTGGAACGATAGGGGAGCTTTGGTCGAGAGGATGGGGAGGAGAGGGCAGCGGAGTGTGGCCGTGTAAGGGTATTGGGACGAAATCTTGATGGGCTATGGAGTATGAAGGGATTTTACGTGAGGTGTGGGGGCTAGTGGTTTGGGTTAGTTGGCAGTAAATGGGCTGTGTGGAGGAGGGATGGGCATGAACTATAGGAAGGATTAAGTGAAAGGGTGGAAGTGGGCTTTTAAGACTTGGGTTGTCAAAATTTTGGGCCCATGTGGTGAGGAAATTTTTAAAGAAGTTTGGCCTTGTTAGCTGAATTGGAGCTGTGGATTGAAATAAGCTTCAAAAAGAAAGACTAATAGGCTTCAGTTGTGGGGAATTTGGTGCATATGCGTAGAGAAAGGGTAGAAGACATTAGGGGTCATTTATGAGAGGGTAATTACATGGTGAGTCACTAGATTGCATGGGAAGTTGAGAAGATTTACCGTTATCCTTGAGCTGGCAGACCAACTGAGTATGGGGAGATATTTTCCAAGTTTGCTGCAATTTGGCTGGTTGAGAGCTAACCAAATTGGTTGAAGACTTCACGTGTTGCGCATGAAATATGTTTGATGAAGTAACTGAAAAAATCCATCTGGTTGTTAGCCACGTAAGGCACCAATTGGCCTTGATTTTTGCATGGGCAATCCTGGAGAAGGATTAGGGCTACGCTTCCTGAACTATTTCCCACCGAAGGTGCTGAAGAAATTCCTGAGTCGGAATCTTCTGATGGCACCAAAGAAACCATGTGGCACGAAGATGTCTATCATATTTATCTGGAGGGATGAATTTTTGTGGCGTAGGACAGATGCCCTTCTTGTGCCCAATAAGCCTATAGAGAACACAATAATCATCCAAACACTCATATTTGAATGCAATCCAGAGAGGTTTCATACGTGGTCGGGGAATAGAAACCCAGAGCAAGAGGCATGGAAGTATTGATTTCAACCTTAAAACGGATAACTTGACGACATATGAGTCCAAAGGAATTGTTGTCATCAAGCTCCAGAAGATTACCAATTCCTTTTCCAATTTTGATGGCATGTTTTGTTGTCATGTACTAATGAGGTAGGTTGTGGACTTTCACCCAGAAAGAATAGAGCAAAAGTTTCACTTCGTCAATAGCCAAAATAGGAGACTACAGTTGACGGAGCAAAAGGGAGCCTCGAACATTTCAAGGACCTTCATTGATTATTCGTGTATAATGACCTTCAAGTGGTATTGTAAACAAAAACTTATTTGGAGCCAATAGATCCATAGACAGAGGTGTTGCAAAACTGCACCCCGCAGATAGAGTTTGACGAACATGGTAAGTGTTAAGAGATTTCAAAGCTAGAAGCTTACCTATGAACGCAAAACCCTCATGAGAAGCAGGATTTCCATCATGGACCTCTAGTTGATTTGGAGTATCCCAGCCCAGTGCTTTGGTTTCAACTATGAGAGCTTGGAGTGGATCCTGGGAGATTAGAGAGTCTTCCATAGTAACACAGAGAGATAGCCAAACAAGAGAGGAGTTTTATAAAGTATAGAGTAACACAGAGGGATGGTATATGGGATTGGTGAATGGTTTAAAAGCAGGAGTAATGAAAATAAGAATAGGAACAGAAGTGGACGTAGCCTTGAGAGAGTCTATTCATGGCAAAGAGAAGATGAAGCTCTGGAGATAAAGCGAGGTTTTCTCTCTAGACGAGAGCGAGTTCTTGGTTTTTGACGTGAGGGAGTTACCTTAAAAGGTTAAAAGTTATAACTTTAAAACACACCCAAAAAAAAAAAAAAAGGATCCAATCACCAAATATATATATATATATATATCACTTAACTAGTGCACATGCTTCTATCAACTTAGACGAAGAATAGGGTATATCATTTGCATGTGGTAAAAGTAAAACAATATATTAACAAAAAATATTATTTTATTAGTTCAAAACTTCAAATTGCCACTCAAATTGTGCCTTGAACTAGTTTTTAGCCTAATTAGACCTTATATTTGGTCATTGATACAATCCAGAATTACCTCAAACTTATAACTGGAGTATTTCTCCCCCTCCATCAGGCTATTGGAGATAGGCCCAAATAATGTAATTAGAATAAAGTGTAGGCCACAACCAATCTAGGAATGGTAGTTTGGAAGCACAAGACAATCATGTATATGGACTAATGGGACTAAGATGGAGTGATAAATATTGGACGGTTTAGATTTTCACATTACCAAATTAATTATAGAGACAAAAGTTTCAAGTGATTAGCTACAATTGGCAACTTCTCTCTCTCTCTCTCTCTCTCTCTCTCTCTCCAAATTAGGGTTGTAACTCAACCCCTTCTGGTTGAAATGCAAAACCCCTAATGTCCGAGCCAATGTGGGTCAAAGGTTAGGGAGTTTAGCCGCCCTTGAGCAAATGCTTGATTGGAACTGGTCAAGCCCAACACCAACTACTTCAGCTGGGAGTCATTTGGCTTTGTCGATTGGGTCGGCTTGAACTTTTTGCTTGGATCATGTTCGGAAATCAATACATCATATTCAGACATAAGCTTTTTGTTTGGATCGATTGTGTTAATTTTAAAAAGTTTACTTTTTACGTAGCGAATAAAACACAATCCCCAAGATCTGTAGCCCACAAGACAAACATGTCTAAATTCAAAAACAAACATATAAGTTGGATTACTTACATGTAGTTTCGGCCTCTCCGAGGCATTGGGTTGTATGAGTATGCATCCGTTTTTCCAATGGTGTGGGGCTAAGCATTTGAAGCTCAAGCATACTTACATACTCATTGTGAGAATGAAATGAAAACTTGCTTTTAGGTGGAATAGATTCTGCTGCTTTCTCATTGAACTTAAATAGAAAAGAGATACAAGTATAGTTGATCACATCAAGCTAACCAGATAAGCATTGATGTGATAAGGTAGCTATCTACGATCATTGATAAAATAGGAGATTACTTACAATCAACCCCAAGATGTGTGGTTGAATGCAAACAGATTGCTTAATGGTTATTTGTTGCATTACAAGATAGAAATAAGAGTTGCAGTAGGAGTAGGAAGCTTATGGCGGCTGGTGACTATGCTCGAGTGCTTCAGTGATTGGGCTCGAGCACACTCATGACGCAAAGTAGCTGTTACTAGCCGTTGCTAGTGCGCTCGAGCGCTTTGTTGATTTGTTACTAAAATAGTCAACAGTCAATCTTCTTCCTTCATGGATAGTTGATCTCCTTCCTTAACAGCCCCCTTCAAATTGATGGGAGGAGGAGTGACCATGAGTTTGTCTCTTAGAAATTGGAACCTTGCTGAGGTAAGGCCTTTAGTGAAGATGTCAGCACATTGATCTTGGGTGGAAATATAGGATGTTGTGAGGTCTTTATGGAGGATCTTTTCTCTGATGAAGTGGTAGTCTACCTCGATGTGCTTGGTGCGAGAATGGTATATGGGGTTTGAGGCAATAGCAATGGCACCCAAGTTGTCACACCAGAGTTGGGGAGGAGAGTGTAGAACTATTTACAATTCTTTGAGCAGCATTCTGAGCCAAGAGATTTCAGCAGTGGTGATAGCCATGGCACGGTATTCTGCTTTTGTACTGGACCTAAAAACAACTGGTTGTTTCTTTGCATGCTAGGACACTAGGTCAGAACCAAAGAAAACACAATAGCCTGTTGTAGACCTGCGATCAAGGGGGTCACTAGCCCAATTAGAGTCACAATAGGCATGGAGTTGTAGGGATCCTGGTTTGAAGTGCAGACCATGTTCAGGTATTCCTTTGAGCTACCTCAGGACCCTCTTGGCAGCTTTCAAGTGATCATTTTTGGGGAAGTGAAGGAATTGACATAACTGGTTCACAGTGTAGCTTATGTTTGGTCTTGTTAGAGTGCAGTACTGCAATGCTCCAATTATATGTCTGTAAGCTGTTGGATCAGATAAAGGATCACCATCCAATCGTGTGAGCTTCTTTCTTGATGTGCAAGGTGCTGCATATGGCTTGGCCTGAAGCGTGTGAACTCGATCAAGAAGATCGACAATGTATTTTCCTTGATTGAGATACAGTCCACTTTTGTCTCGAAGCACATGAATGCCAAGGAAGAAGGAGAGGTATCCTAGATCCTTGAGTTTGAACTTGAGCTGATGTTTTGCAGCCATAGACTGTGGGAATAGCTTGACTGGTCAAGGTTGCAATGAACCAGCTAAGTATTCACTGGTCCTTCTTTTCCAAGAGAATGTATTATGGGTTCAATACTTTAGGTAGTGTTTTGTCTGTAGCAGGGATGAGTTTTGGTGGGCATGGCTCAGAGCCATCAACAATGCCCATCAATCTATTTGTCTACAAGATGGGTTAAAATTGAAACACTCATCCTAGGTAATTGCAGTCATCCAATTTGGATTGACAAAGGTGTGCAACATTGGGCATAGAAAAAGCAAGGGCAGATGAGCTTGATCCGGCGATGGAAGATAAAGAAAGAAAGTATATAGAGAAGGTGTTAACCGAGAGGCTCTGATACCATGTGAGAATGCAACGAAAACTTGCTTTTAAGCTGAATACATTCTGCTACTTTCTCATTGAACTTAAAAAGAAAAGAGATACAAGTATAGTTGATCACATCAAGCTAACAAGATAAGCATTGATGTGATAAGGTAGCTATCTACGATAATTAATACAAGAGATGTGGTTGAATGCAAACAGATTGCTTAATGATTATCTGTTTGCATTACAAGATAGAAATAAGAGTTGTAGTAGGAGTATGAAGCTTATGGAGGCTGGTGATTGCGCTCGAGCGCACTCGTGATACAAAGTAGCCGTTAGTAGCTGTTCCTAGTGCGCTCGAGCGCATTGTTGATTTGTTACTGAAATAGTGGACAGTTGATCTCCTTCCTTCATGCACAGTTGATCTCTTTCCTTAACACTCATAATACGAGTCAATACTCATACCATCTTGTTCTTCATTTTCTTCACGTTTTTTGTGTTTTTTGTGAACTTGAAAAACATCTTGATGATCTTCATAGTGTTCATGAAGAACATGTTAGTAATCTTGAAATTCCTTAAGAACTTCAAGATATTCAAACAATTGAGGAAACAATTCCTCCATTAGATTTGGATTACTGGTCGACCAAGTTTTGGACCTTCATCAAAATATATGGTGAGATCTAGAATGATAATGCAAGAAAATATTGAAAGGTGTTTGAAAGTATGACAAAAAAAAAAAAAAAAGGTATGAGTATTGACTCGTGGCAATAGTGCCATGTCAACAAATTTTTTGACGTGGCACTACTGTCATGTCAAAAATTTAATGACGTGGCACTACTGCCACATCAAAAAATTATTGACGTGGCACTACTGCCACGTTAGTAACTTTGTTGATGTCGCACTACTGCCACGTCACTAATTTTTCGACATCGTAGTACTGCCACGTCAATAATTTTTTTGACGTGGCATTTTCTGACATGTCAGCAAAATGTGACGTGTCATAAATGACATGTCAAAAATTTTTTTTTTACGTGCCACTTTTTGCCACGTCACCAATTATTGACATGTTAAACTGTGACATGTCAAAAAATCCATGTTAGTGACACCCTTAATTTTAACTCCCAACACACGTCAATACTCACATGTCACTAAATTTTAGTGACGTGTCAGGCCACCTAACACGTCAAAAACGGGTAGTCAAGAAAAAACTCATTTTTTGTAGTGTGGTAAAGGTACATGTTAACAAAGAGACCAAGATGGTGAAGTTATCTACAGAGACATTAGTTCTAGGGGCATCACAAGAAAATCACATGGGGGATGCATGTTATTGTTATTTTCAATGTGTGTTAGCCTTTTATTCAATGTGTCTTCAAATGCGCCCAAGGTCCTCAAGGAGGGTGGAATGTTATGTAGCAAAATGAGTGCAAAGTGTTGGGTTCTATTGCGTAAAATTCAAAAATATCTTACGCTACAGAAATAAAAATAAATAAATCCACAAGACCTTTATCTTCAAGAGAAACACGGCCAAATTTAGACAAACATATGAGTCAAAGCTTACGTACATGTAGCTTCTGCCTCTCCTAGGCATTGGGGCATAGAACTGTGCAACCTTTCTTCAAGGGGTGTGGAACTAAGCAATGCCAATTCAAGGATGTCTGCAAACTTGTAGTAGGAATCGATGCTCATCCTATCTTGTTCTTCGCATTCTTCAAGAACTTGATGTTTTTGATGAACTTCTTGATGTACTTAAAGTTCTTGATGAACTTTAAGATATTCGAATAATTGAGGAATAAATTCTTCCATCATATCTTCTTTTTGATGTCTGAACATGACTATAAGTGTGATCGCACAAAGTTTTTCCTCAAGGACTAGAGAAAAAACTAAAAGCAAAATTTAGAGATAAATTTTCTCCCTAGGCTGTGTATATCTCTTGTGGGGAAAAGAGGAGTGTGTTTGTTTTCACAAATCACAAGTTATGTTTTTGCTTCTCAAGTGAATCTCTATTTATAATACTGAGATCCCGAGGGAAGTAGGAGAGAAAGCTATGTAGGACTGGGATTAGAAATCCAAGTCTACATAGAAGTCAGCGAAGGGGAGAATAATTACTCCCCTGTAATACATGGCCATGGGGAAAAATGCGCCTAGAGCCCAACCCCACATGTTTTTTAGCTTGAGTCTATTTTTTTCCTCTCATTTGACTTAGATGTAGCCTTTAGAATTAAATTTCATTTGAGCCCAAAGTTAATGCCCAAACATTTTAAGAATTAAATCCCTAAGGCCAAGAATTAAATCTTGAATCCATAGCTCTATTTCATTCTCAAAGCCCAATTCTCTCCAATTAGCTATTTAGATTATAAATCTGCTCGGCCCATGTTTTATTTAAAATAAAACAATCTAAGTAAATAAATATATAATTGAGACCCAATATAAATACTAGTCAATTTACATCAGCTCAGGGAGAGATTTAAAGGAAAAAATATATATTATTAGCTCCAATAGGCCCGTGACCATGTCTACATCGATCATGTCACACAACTGTATTTAATCACAATTAATTCTACTAAGTAATTGTGATTGCACTCTAACAAGTATTTTTGATTTAATCAATTAATCCTCATGACGTACTTATTTATTGCATGTTATCCGTCCATGGAATCATTCCATAGTCGAACCAAAGTCATTCTGTATGATTTGGATTCCTTCTTGAAGTGAGTGTTTCCACAACTGCTAATACATCAAGGTAACCTACACTTCACATCTGATTTCACGAACTCCTTAGGATTTAGAGTAGATGTTGTAAGTCATCGTGCAAGTACATCATTCATTATGACAACATTTTATAAATGAATGATGACTCATGTGGTCAGTTCAGTGTATGACATTTCCATTACCCCAACATATCAACCCTAATTCAACCAACGAACTTCTTTGAGATTCGACATGTTATAGTTTAGATGGAGTTTCTAGTTCCATTTACAACTACGAATAATAATTTTATAAGTTACAAGGACTTTTGACTATGATCTTCTATGTGATAATTCCTTACTCGCACCATGCCTCAAATACAATGCATCTTAGAAATCTCACTTCTATATAATTGGATAATACACAATCACACACACATGATATATATATATAATCTACAATATATTTAACATGGTCTCAGAGCCACTTTCTTATGGCCTCCAATAAACGCCTTTGATGTTTCCTGACGCTCCCTCCGACGACCTCTCTTTTCCAATCTTCTGCATGCCGCCAATCGATCCGCCGCTGAAAATCTCTTCCACGCCTTCACCGCGGCACCAATCTAGAAAAACAATTCCAAAATCATGCTTGCGAGGTACATATCTACAGATCTGTGGAAGACCCGCCGCCATTGGCCGTCCCATGCGCCTTCGAAAGTCTCCACACGCATCACACTCGCCGCCACCGTGACTCCTCATGGCCAAATAAACCCCAAACATGGTGTCTCGGCCCCAGATCGGTGGATCTGTGCAATTTCAGTCCATTCCAATCTTGCACGCGCTCCCACGCACCACCAAGGAAAACTGCCGGTGAACCCACGCGCTTAACGCGCCGCCGCTACCCTAGCCGGAGCTACATGCTCGAGATGATAGATCAGACAATTCCAAGTCCAGATCCAAAGAGATCTCAGCCGTCTAAGCTTCCACACGCCTCCGAAAGGTTCTGTCAGTCTTTCACGCACCTCGCATGGCGTTCCATGCGCCAACAGCACCTCTCATGTGCCTCCACGCGCCAGCCACCTTTTGGCGTGTGCGGTGCAAGCGCCTCAAGAAGCTGCAGCCCTTGGTGTGTGCACCACATGAGCCAAGCTCTTCTCCTCATGCTACCATGTGTCCCTCAGAGAGCGCACCAAGTCAACCCTAGCCCTCTGCCACGTGTCAAATTAGGAAAAATAATAATTCAAACTCATCCGGGTCCAATATTTTTGACTCGATCCAACGGGTTAGAACCAGATCGTCTTTTTTTAAGCCAAACTGACCCATTCAACAGTCCACGGGTTTCAACCATTTTGGCCCATGTAACCGACCCACTTTCTAAACCGGTCCAACCAGGTCAATTCTGGATCCATCCAAGGCATCTCCAACCCGATCCAAAACCGGTTTCTAACCGGGTCATCAGGTTCTAAGCCGGTCTAACCGGGTCAATTCATTCAACCGGTTCAAATTAGTCAATCTGGTTCAACGGGTTAGACCCGATTCATATCTTTTTGGGTCAGACCATAGGCAATGGTCCATGGGTTTTGGCCTATTTTGGCCCAATCAAACCGAACCAATTTAGCCTATCCAATAAGTCTCCAATTCAAGTCTCAAGCCAAGGTGTTGGGTCCAATCCATCCCAATGGATTCAAGTCCCAACATTTAGGTCCAGTAGCTACCTTCAGCCATCAGCAGCCAGCTGCCGCTGTCCTCCACCAATGACCGCCAATCTCTGGCCACCACTCCGGCAAAAAAAAAGAATAAAAAAATAATAATTCATTATTTCCCATACTTTTTCCCAAACTCAAGCTTGCACCTTGAGTTTGAGGGGGATGTTAGAATATTTTATATTATTTACTTTATTATATTTCCTTGCATATTCTAGGGCTTAGTCTAGGGTTTCTTGCCCACTACTTCTTCTCTCTCTATAAATAGAGAGCTATGTAAACAGATCAATATAGAAGATAATACAATGTAGTCCATTGTTATCTTCTGCTCTCTCTCTTCTCTCTCTCATGCTTTCACTCCAATATAATCTACAATATATTTAACATTATCAAAACACTATCAAACTAATTAAAGTTTTGGACACCAATTCCAACACAAAGGGATGAGGACTATTTCCAAGAGTCCACAAGCAAAGGCCGAGAGGTTATCTTTATATCTAACTTGTAGTAGTTGTTAGAATCATGCATATGAAAATATATGCAACGGTCAAGATTTAAAGTTTGTGTATCTAATGATATATATAAAATTAATGTTAGTATGTCTTTTAAAAATTTAAAATAATGTGAAATCATCTATACGGTAGATACACCAACTTTAAATTCTAACCATAAAATAGTTTATTTGAAATGGAAATTATCCTTATCGTGCATTATTAAAAACACTCTCCTAGCCTACGGTTTCAAATAAACATTTTTTTTCTATTGCACTTTCAAAAAGGATATTGTTTGCAATTTTGTTTAAAAACATATTTTTTTTACAGCAAAATCGTGGGGCCAAACCTGCCCTAAGAAAGAGAGAGAAAATAAAGTGATCCTGTAAAAAAAAAAAAAAAAAAAAAAAGAGGTAACTTCACTTTAGATGCTTGAATTACCACGCGATTTGACAAACCGCCCCGAAACTTCAAAATCTCTCAATTTGGACCCTTTAACTTTCAATTGCAATCAATTTGAACCCCACTGTTAGATTTAGCCATTAACTTCTAACGTCAATACCTATAAAGGCCAAAATATCCTTGAATTTTGTTCTTCTTTTTTTAAAAAAAAAAAAAAAAACCCTTGTGACTATATATATATTAACTTTATTTTTTAATATGGAATTAAGGGTAAATTTGAAATTTTATAAATAAAAAATTCAGGGGTATAAACATCATTGTCTCACTTTTAACGTTTAAAATCTAACGAAAGTGTTCAAATTGATTGCAATTGAAAGTTTAAGGGTCCAAATTGAGAGGATTTGAAGTTTAGGGTGACTTGTCAAATCGCGTAGTAATTCAGGAATTTAAAGTGAAGTTAGTCATAAAAAAAATAAAGAAGAAGAAAGACAAAAAGACAAAGGCTTACGGTGAGAAGATTGGGCCAATGGTGATGATGGACCGAAATGTAATACATATATTAAAAACAAAAACAAAAAATTAATACATATATTAAAAAAAATTATAATATATAATATATTATGAAAATATATTTTATCACATATAATATTCTCAAGGTCAGAAAACCAACACCCTAAAATTGACCCTCGACTAAAAGGGGATTGAAAATTCTTAACGAAAGCCCAAAGTTGCTTGTGAGTCTTCATTCTTAGACAGGCTACTCAGGTTAATTTCTTTTTTTGAGTAGCACTGCTCCAAACAAATATTTTTAAAAGCCAAAAGGTGGAAATTTGATTCCAGATCGGATCCAGATCATCTGAAATTCTTAAGGGAATTTCAGTAGATCCTGATCTTCTAGATCCCTACTGATAATATAATGGTCAGGAATAAAATTTTATTGGATTTAGGGTTTGGTAAATCCTAAATCAGATAAAAATATGTTATTAGATTTTTGTAGAAAAATACAAGCTCACATCTTTGCCATTAAAAATTAGACAAAACATATAATGACAAGATCTATTTGTCATTTGTCAAAAATTAGATCCTTAATTGTGAAAGAAGGTTAATGAGTTTTTTTGGTACTTGTGGTACCACCTCGGTTTCGGCAAGATGGGATACTGACGTCGTCATGCTGAACTCTCACAAAGAGCTGAATCTTGGAACTTGCCATTTTCGTCATGACGGAATTCTGATGTCATCATGACGAAACGATACAGAGAGTGTCCAACCTCTCTGACCAAAACCGTCAAAACCTCGTCATGACGCTTTTCATGGCGAAGCATCACCGAGACCAAATAAAAACGAACTCGTCAATGTTTTGTCATGACGGTTACATGACAAAAATACACAGAGTGTAAACAAATCAAAGAAACCAACCCTAGTGTTTCAAAGAACAAAAATAAAGACATCATTTAAGAAGAGTCACACTGAATAAGGCCAAAACTTAAAATCTAACAATCTCCCCATTTGGCCATTTGAAGACAAAACACTTATTATAACAAGTGCATAGTACATGGAATTAACAAAAACTCAACCTATTAGAGTCAACCACAAATCATAAGAAGAATCACTTGTTCTCTGAAACAACGACAAACACATTAAGAGCATCGAAATATATCAAGATGAAAACACAGGGGAAAACTACCAACTACTCTCCCCCATTTGATTTATTAAGCAACTCATGTTCCGTAGGCACTTCATATTTTTCTTCAATGAGATAGAACCGGCTATTTCTTTTAGAACAGAAGAGTCAATGCATCTCAAAAGACATATCATTTTTATAGAGATGCACATATTTTGCTTTTTGATCTTCAATCTTTGAATAAAAGCTCTTTTCATTGAAGGTATGCCATAAGTATAACGCATCAGGTTCAACTGGTGTGTGGTCAAATTGAACACAGGAAAGTCACACTCACACAAAAGATATCATTTCCAATTTCTCATGTAGCAAATACTTACAAAAGAGATGTAGCGTGCAAAGATCAATGACATGGCTTATGCTACCTATAATCACAACCATCCTCACACACAATTTGCAGTAAAACATGTCAAATCTAGTAAGTATGAGATACAAGCCATGACAACCATGTTGACATTTCTCATGCTAGAAGGTTAGCATAACACAAAATAGGAGCAAAAACACAAGCTCAGAAACCAACTCAAGGTGCAAAAAGTTTACACAAACAAACTAATTACAAATCAAGATCTAACATGTATGAGAGTATTTCAAGAACCCAGATACTTCATATGAGAGAAGAAGACATAAAAGAAAAAAATAATGCTTTAACAAAGCAACCAAAAAAAAAAAAAAAAAATCACAACTACCATAAAACAAACACACATAAAATCATCTCATGAGAGGTTACACACTCCAATGGTAGACCAGAGAGATTCAAAACGAAAAGCATCAAGAGGTTTGGTGAAAAGATCAGCTAACTAACGCTCAGTAGAAATATGTTCAAGTGACACAACTTTCATTTCAACAAGATCACAAATGAAATGATACGTGAAAAACTAATTCCAATACACCCTCAAATAAAGATAATCTGAGTGTTCAATCAATATAAGCAAAATTAAAAATATGCAGCAATATGCAATCAATTACCAAAATACGTAAAGCAGTAGATTAAGCAAATACAGATATTTTGGTGACGAAGAGAAAACTTTTTAGAAATCGTTCTAAAAGTAAAACTTCTCTTGGACAACCAAATTTAGAAAATCACTATAAGAAAATATTCAAGAGATTACAGACATGGGGACACTTACAACCCTTTGTAAGTTCTTGGCTCTGTAAGATCGACAACCCTCCAACTCGTCTCCTAACTCACAATCTCCTTCATGTGATTCTCCTTTATCGAATCCTTCTGATAAACTTCTCAACATACAATTTCACAATAACAATCACTCTAAGAGAGAAATGATTTCTAGCTCACTTACATAAAACCTCTCTTGGCTCAACTTCTCATGAACTCTAGGGCAAAATTCGTACATCTACAGTTTTCTCTCTCTCTCTCTCTCTCTCTATATATATATATATATATAGCTCACAAACCCCTACACTGCGGCACACAAAACTTAATCAAATTGGACTTCAATTACACAGGGCATCCAGACGAGGTATAGGCTCGTCCAAACGGAACTAGGTTAAACAACGCTAAACCATAGTTCTTTGGTGCATCCAGATGGCTTGCAGACGAGACTTTAAACGAGGCTCTTAGGAAAAACAGATTTCATCTGCATCCGGACTGTTTGCAAACAAACCTCTTTGGAAATCTTCTCCTTCGAAAGGCCTTGCTTCCTGTTCGAACAGTCCAACATGGAGATGACTTTTGACACTTCAATATTGAGAGATTTATATTTCGGTCACCGAATTTAGCCAACAAAAATACTAACAATACTTGATATTAATATGTTTGGTCCTTGAGTGCTGCACTGGATTCTTGAAAATGCATATTGTGCTCTAATTATCACAATAAATCAGCATGATGACTTGATCTATGATCGGATTCCACTAATAAATTCCTGGTTTCGTCCCTACATAGACTACATATATTTAACCACCACTTATGATAGTTTTTGAAATCGATTGATCCGTTTAATAATAGACTTTACTGTTACCTCAAAGGCATTTAACCATTGTAAAAAATTAAAAACTTGGTGTAAAAATTCAAGAATTATGAGATGATTTTTCAAGATTTTTGAGGTAGTTTTCTTTACGATGCCCGAACGGATATGCCAGTGTCAATGTCAAAACGATGCCCAAACGTTGGATTTTACAGTATTTCCATGCCCTGGTGGTCCCCATGCGTAGGAGACAAGCATGTGGCTGCCGTTTTCTCTCGTTTTTGTGAAACCTCTCGTGATTCGAATATCAAAAAAGGTAGGCCCACCCGCACCCAATCAGAGCTCCTGTCGCAGCTGAGCAAGTGACACATTTCATTTGGAATATGGCCCACACGTGGTCAGCACAGATTCGCGACAGACTTCGTTTGTCTGGATATGATGGGGACTGTCGAGCTTTATTTAAATGCATGTCCATATAACAATGCTGCCTCTAATTTATGCATGTCCGAGATTTTTTTTTTTTTTTATGTTTTTTATGAACTCAATTTATTAAATAAATAAATATTTAAAAATTAAAATATATGTGATTTTTATATCAACTTCTAATAAAATATATAATTTAACTAAAGGTAATCTGAATTGCCAAATTGGGAAGTAGAGTTTGCAATATTAAGGAATTAAGAAACTTGGTTATGATAGTAGATATGGTTTAGGCCCTAATGAACAAGCAAGTTGAGCACCGGCTTCGAATCTGAATTTTCAGCAATTTTTTTTGTCGGGATGATTTTTATTTTCATAGCAATATTTTAATATTATTATTTTCTCACATAATAGAAAAATGGTTTTACATAATAATAACTCCATAAGAACTTAGAACTTCAAGCATCTTTAATATAAGTTCTAAGTTCCAACCAACGAAATCTCTAGGAAAAAATTTAGAAAAATTAATTCGACCAAACCATTCTCAAAAGGATTAAAACTCAAGTGAAGATTGAATTAAAAGTTAATTTAAAATCTATCCTATTAATTATCAAGTACCTTGATAACGATATATTTAATTGGACCTAGTAGCTACAAGTCTTCACATATAACGTTTTAACTTTGAATTGAAAGCAAGATTAAGATTTATACATATATGAAAAATGTAAATAACTTAACAAATGGAACAAGCATGTTGCTTAATATACTCGGAAAATTGAATTTTGCATCTAATTTGTAATACAACTATAGTCCTTTTATGATTTTGAAGGAGAAAATACACTTAACTCCTCAAACTAAATATTACTACATTGAAACTTGTATATATAAAATTTAAAAATTGACACTTGACCCATGGCGGAGTTTGGATCTTGGTTCAACTTGGACTATAGAATCATTATCCTTTCATAATCTCCAACTAGGGCTCATAGAATCATTATACTATAGTACACTTGTCCTAATATAATTTTCTGAAGGAGTTTTCAAGATCTACACTATTAATTTTAATTTGAATAATTTCAATTTGAACAACTTTGCATTTATACCACTTTTAAAATATAGTAAAAATAATACAAAATCAGTTCATATAGTTACACCAATATGCAATAAGCTCCTTGTGCTATTACAAATTTACTAAGAGCTCACTGTGGTAAGGAGAACGAATAAAATTAAAAATTAAAAAAAAAAAAAACAAACAAATTATTGCCATAGCCATTAGGGGCGTCAGTCACCCCCCTCAAGTTTTGTTTGGCCATTTGGACGTGGCTGACTCACTCCCAATGCTCATAGGCATGGGGTGATTTTGCAAGTCCTAGCTAGGTTGACCATAGGGTTTGGCCAAACCACTCTCTAAGCCTTGGAGATGGCACGACCACCCCCTCTAATTTTTATTTTTTAATTTTTTAACTTTTTTTTCTTGCCATTCAGGGCCGAACCACCTCCTTGGCCTTGTGGGTTGCTGGAGTACCACCCCCTTCAAGTTGTTATCTTATTATATATATATATTATTTTTGTATTGTTGGTGACATGTATTCGAATATGATTAGTGCTAATGTGGCTTTTGACGGTTTTCGTTAAAATTTTGGACCAAAGTTGAGTGCAAGAATTTTTTTTTTTTTTTTTCCTACTTACCACACAATGAGATCTCAAGAAATTTTTATATTATATGGAGCTTATTAGAAATCTGTATAATTACATAGACTGATTTTACATTTTTTTCTATAAATAATAAATGTTAAATTACTCAAATGTGTCAGAATTGTTGAATATGATAAATGCTGAATTGGCAAATTAATTTGAACCGTTCAATTTCAAATTAATATATAATTGAGAACTCAAAAATTCTATAAAACATATATGCTTGAACACTATAGATGATCCTAGTCTACCTGTTTATATAGTACTGTACACATGTACTGATTGTGTCTTGCCTCCATTAAAATTTGAAATTCAAGAATTCATTCTTTACCCTTTCAAATCTATTTTGTGAAGCTAGCAGTCCATTATGATGCCATGCATGTTCACTATCTTAATTTAAATTTTAAAAATAAAAAAATCAAAAAAATAAAATAAATAAAACAAGAAACTTTTCGATTTGATTAACTCTGCATTTATTAATATTACAAAAAAATGCTTGGCCAGCATTATTATTACACATGGATAAGCTGATAAAAACGAAGCCTGTTCCTGAACATCTAGAGTACAAGGACAAAAGAAAGATACTTAAATTCCGTGAAGAACTCAAAGAAAAAAGGAAAAGAAGAAGGGCAATTAGATGCATACTGTAATGCAAGAAATTTCGTCGAATTTAGGGTTTTTGTGGCGTCAAAGTCAAGCATAAGAGGGTGGTATTTTCCGGATTCCTTGTCGTTGAAGTTCCCCCAGCACGCCATCAAGAGATGGAGGTTTTAAGCCAAGAGGAAGTGGCTGCCAAGGTTTTGATAATACATCTCCAATGGCTGCATCTACGCTCTCCTTTGTCTGTGACCCAACGATACACCAAACTATTAGCATGCATCAAATATTACTATCTTCAAGACGCCATTATTGAAACCTATATATATATCTATCTATATTAATGTCACGCATCCTAAATTTCAAAAAATTACAAGGTTTCATATCAATCTACTAAGCCCTTTTATTCACTTCATCTGTAAGAATTTTCTATTAAATTCTAACAGATAAAGGGTCGCATGCAATTCACGTGACCTTTTTTTTTTCACACAAATTGACGGGTTTTTTCTTTTCTTTTTTGAATTTTTATTTGATGGGGTATGATTGTTATTTTGGGTCATGTGTAATGCATGTAACCCTTTTTCGTGTCATTTAACCAAAAAACCTAAAAGAGGAGGGTTAAGCAAATGGAATTAGTAAATTAGTACGGAGAATACATTGCAATTTTTTAATATTTGGAGATATTATAAATTGAGTAGTAATTTGAAAGAAGTAAATATAATTTTCCGAAGATAATAACTCTTGCAATTAAATGATGTCACATGCTTTTGAGTTGGTACCACGTACTATTATTGCTGTTATTATTTTGGATTGTTAGAATTTCTAGGATATTTTTCATAATAGATAGCCTTGTTATTTGCATGTAATAAGATTTGATCACCTTTTCTAGCTAACGTATCTCACCTATCATATTTTTCATATATATATATATATATATATATATATATATATATACCATAAAATAACTCCAGCTTGCTAGATATAAGATTTGTTTGTAATTAATATCATAAAATGACACACACACACGTATATATATTATTTATTTTCAAATTGTGCGGGAGAAACGAGAGATCAGTGGCTCACCGGATGAAAGTCCAGCAGAGGGTGGGGGCCTGATTGTGCGGTCGTCGGGACACCGATGCCGGCGGGGTCTACTTTGTACATGGCATGGGGTGGGATGCCCGGGACAGGTGGCGTGGCAAATCTCTGCATGAATATATACATATATATATATATATCAACAACGTGGAAAAGCTGCCAACTTAAATAATAGCAGTGGATCCAAAACTTGAGGGTAGAGACACCATGAAAGGCTCCAAAAGAGTAAGGATAGATCAATAATAATTACCGTTGTTGCCAGTGGCTGTGGAAAGCAAGGCGTTCCTGGGGTTAAAGCATTTGGAACCTACAAAAATAAATAAATAATATTTCATTTTAGTGAGGGATATCATATAGGGTTTAGAATTTTATATTGATGCTGGAGTTTCAACGCATTATATTTATACACACATTTATTAGCTTAAACGTTTTAAAAAAAATTATGATTTAATATGGTATTAAAACGAGATATCATAAGTTTAAATTTTACTCTATAATTCATCACATTGCAGTTAATATTCTACATATTTAACTGAGAATGAGAGCTTACACGTTGGTTGTGAGAGTGCCAGTATGAAGGATCTGGTGCTGGCGGTGGAGGAGCGGGAACCCACGTAGGCGGCAGAGGTGGTGGTAGAGGTGGCGAATGGGCTAGATGTTTAGGCCACATTGGCATTAATGTTTGGTCCATGGGAGGATGACCCCACACGTGTAAGGGCCTAAAGTGGTGCATGGGTGTTATAGGAGGTGGGAAACCCATGGTGGGTGCTAGCCAAGGACTCATCTCTCTCTTGCATTCTCCTCCACCGGTAGCCGCCCCATACATCTGCCTTCTTTGGCTCCAGCTAGCAGCTTCCGCTTCACGCGCCAGCAAGTGCTTCCGATGTGACCGATATTTCTGAAAAAAAGTTCAAAATGAAAGCTTTGAGAAAGATAAGCTTTGATCACTCACATATTATTACTTTCAGCACAAAATTCACAAGCACTAGTATATATTATTCTCTTGTTTATTTAATTTTTCTTTCTGTAATTATTGTTAACTAATATATATTAAGCTTAGTTTTACAAACTTCAAATTAAGAGCTTGCAAACTCTCTCCATCAAGCAATTCTGAACTTCTTATTGCCAAAACCTACAATTCAAAAAATTTCAAAATGTTCTCATCTCCATATATTTACCAAAGTAGTGTATTTCCATGAACTACTAAAGAAACAAAGCTCTTTCAAACTCTCTCTCTCTAGAGACTTGTCCTGATTGGAGAATTAGACCCTTTTTTTCTCTTCCAAAATAAGAAAAAGAATGATAAAAAAATAAAATATATAAAAAAAAAAAAAAAAAAAAACAAGCACAGAGAAGAGATTGGATGTGCCTGAAGGTGACTGGCTATGTTGTGGCGAGTGAGACAATCAATTCCCATAAGCTCTAAAATCCTTGAAGGCACTGCCTTATCCACCCCTAGCTGCTCCACAGCTTGCACAAACCTTCTGTGCAGCTCTGGGGTCCAATCCACCTATATACACACAGTTCAAGAACAACTTTCCTTTCAATATCCCACAAAAATAATATCACAAAAAATCTTTTAAAATTATAAAAAAAAAAATCTGGGTCTTCATAGACTCCTTGTGTATTAATTTGTGAAGACCCAAATAAGAGAGAGAGATTTATGGAACTTGTTTGCTAGTATTGAAGCCAGTATTGAAGCCTCATGTCCTATAAAATTCTTAAACTCAGTGTCCCATGTTTCCCGATCTAGTTGGGACGAAGTTCCGGATACCCGGTTATCCACAAAACAAAAAAAAACTTAAACCTAATTACCTTCATTTTGCGCTTTCCATGAGAATGCTTTGAGTGTGAAGATGATTTTCTGCCTTTATCAGCTTCCTTTGTAGGTGGTTTCACCACAACAGATTCATCGCTTTTGCTCACAATTTCTTCTCCTCGACTTGACCCGGAACCGGAACCAGAACCAGAACCGGAAACTTTGTCTTCCTCTTCTTTCTTTGTATTGTAATTGTCGTCTAGTTTTTCGACAGACATGGATGTGTACATGTCGGATTCCTCACCCCCGCTAACGGATAACTCGGCAAGGAGTTCCGGGTCCATCTCCAAATCCGGCAACACATCTCCGTCGTTGATCTGGTCCACGAAAAGGTCGTCGAAATCGATGCTGTCGAGCAAGTTCCCATCGGAGAAGTCAGGGAAGTCATTTGCACCGATTGAGAAGCTCTCCATCTCTCCTTGGTTCTCATCCTTTGTGCTCCTCAAAGCTGACACAGCAAGCATGAATTCCAAATTCCTAGCTAAAAGAAATATTCTCTCTGCTGCAATTTCCCACAAAAGAAAAGAAGAAGAAAAAAAACCACCCACCAAAGTATATATATATATATATATATACTTGAAGGTGTGAGGAAAATGGATTCCTTTTGCTGTGATGGGGTTTTGGTGATTTTTTGCCGTGTGAGTTGGAGAAGAAAAGAAAATGGATATATCTCCACCACAACTTGTGTTAAGATCTCAGAAACTTGTTTTTATGTGTTTGGTTTTTTGGGCTTATTACAAATATAACTTCTTGAGCCTTTTTTGTGTATGTGGATGGCCTTTTTTTGAAGGTTTTGAAAGTCTGAAAAGTGGGAGCTCGTGAGCTTTATTTAATTTTTGCAAAGGGTTTTCAGTGGGAAAGGAGGGACGGAGGGAGAGAGAGAGAGAAGGTGCTGCAGATTGATGTCAGAGGGTGGGGCTGGAATTGGAGGGATACATATAAACAGATATATCTATTGTACAGTGCAAGAGAAAGTGATTGCTGAACCAAATTAAACTTTGTATTTTTTTATAAAGGCATGAAATAGGAAATACATATCATTCTATTCCCATTTTTATTTGATAATATTCTGAAAAAGTCCTTTTTTTTTTTTTTTTTTTTTTTCCTTCTTTGTTATCTTTTGGTGCACAATATGGAAAAAGTACTCCAATCTGTTAGTTATTATTGTACTTCTTTTCGAGAAGCTCTAGCCCATCTCTAAGTCAAATTTGCCCTATTTTTACTGGTTATTATTGTACTCCCACCTATTGTTTTCTTGCAGATGGTAACATGGGAAGTCTTAAATATATTGAAGAGTTATATATATGGCAAAGAGAGAGAAGAGAGCGAAAGCGAAGAGAGTTTGTTAAAGGGTTTTGGCATGATATTGTAGTAAAAATTGATTGATGTAAAAATAAGTAAGAATATTTTTTAAAAAATTTTTAAAAGTGAAAAAGTAAGAATATTTAGTATGAAAAAATTTAAAAAATATATATATATATATTTTGAAGTGATTTTTTTTTTTATTTAAATAGTAATAAAAAGTTGTTGATATAATGTAAAAAATAAAAAAATGTTAAAAAAAATGAAAAAATACGATAAATAATATTAAACCAAAATTGTTTAGCAAACGGGGCAAGAAGAAGGTGACAGGAAGCCCTTATATATTTGAGTACAAGAGAACGTAAATTTGAAAGAAATTATTTCAAGAGCATCATAAAAGCAGTAGGTTTTAAGGTATTCATTAATTACTAGGCATATAATGTATTGTTGGGGGTAAAATGTTACAAATATTGAGGTAACACCATACCCCCCCAATAGGCATCATGGCTAGATGTACACGTGGATCTTAGAGTTAGTGAAGAAAAACTGCCCATGTGACGTGGAAGAACTAAAACATAGTATGGAAATTGATTAATTTTAGTAGGTGGTTATAATTAAGAGACAAGGCATGTGGCTTGTGGTTAAGTTATTGGAGAATATGGGTTAAAAGCTTCTCATATTTGACCTATATTGATCTTCAATAAATTTAATAGATCAATTATTAGATTTATGGGCTTATGTGACAAAATCTAATGGTTGATTTGTAAGATAAAATGAGTCAAATATAAGAAAAATATTGACTCCTAGAATTTCTTAAAGTTTTTTTTTTTTTTGACATGTCCATACAAGGGAAGGGGGAGGGATGATTCGAACTAGTGACCTCCGCTTCATTAGGCGTGGTCCACAGCCGATTGAACTACCCCTTAGGGACAGAATTTCTTAAAGTTGTAGATATGTATTGTGTAGAATTTTGTTTTGGTTTTGCTCCTACACATTTTCGGTAAAAAAAAAAAACGAAAACTATTTTTTGTTCTTGGTCTCAAAAACTCTTTTTCAAGAACAAAAAGTTGAAAATCATCTTCGGGCTCGTTTGTTTGTGAAATACTTTTTTCGGTTTTTAACAAAGAATTGTCTATTAAATATTTTGAGAAAAATGTGTTTTTAGTTTTAAAAAGAGAATATATATATAACGCACATGTGAGAGGGAATGTTAAAGTAATAATTAAGTAATTAAATTTACTTCTTTCTATAAACTTAAGCTTTTACGATAACTGTAATTTAACATAGTATTAAAGCCAAGAGAAGTGCTAGAGAGCCAAACAAATGAACCTAAAAAAATTTTCAAACTAACATGGCAAGGGTTTTAAAATTTTTTTTTAAAAAAAAAAATGCAATTCTCTCTCACTTGTCTGCCATTTACGGTCTGTCAGCTTAAACTTTTAGGATAACTGATAATTTTACATAAATGGTTACCAAATATATATAGCTGTTATTTTTATGTTTTAAGGCTTCTAATTTTCTTATTTGATTATGTTATTTCAACTAAAAATTTATATTAATCCTTCAATTATTCTTAACAATGTTTCAATTTCATTGTTTCGCACAAATTCAAATTAAACTAATAAAATTAATGGTGATATAATTTGTTTGCTTTGTGTGAGAGACTGGCAATTGGCATAGAAGCGACGTCATATAGGTTGGGGAGCAAGTGGCTTAAAAATTAGAGAAATACTACACAAACATAGCATTTGGCTATGTTTTTTCAGAGATTTATGCTCTATGACATTAGAACTGTTATGCTCTTGATCTTTTATCAATGAAATCTGAAAGATTCCCATTTAAAAAAACGTGTCTACTTCTTAAGATGACAGTTATAGAAAGAGAGTAAGCATATAGAATTAAAAACACTTTGTATTGAAAAGTTGACTTGGCAATTATCACATTAATGAGTAAACAATTAAGAAAAGTAATAAAATGAGTACTTCATGTAACATTTCTCCAAAATATATGAGAGTTAATTTGAGGAGGTGGGAAGTGTTTTGGATTGGATGGAGTGGAGGAGTTTATAAATGAGAGAGAAAGAAAGTACAAAAAAAGGTTTTGTTTTGTTAGTTGATAATTCATTTTAATTAAAAATTGAAAAATTACACTTTTCTCCCCAAACTAACATCACATTTGCATTCAAACCCTTAAATTTTTGTTAGTTGATAATTCACTACAACTTGCCCCCACGCACATGATATCTTTTCATTCACATTTAATGGCCTAATCTAATCTAAGTTACAATAGAACAAAATCCTACTTAGTAGGAGTACTAATCAGTTGTAGTAAGTCAAAGTTTAGAGGTATCATAATAAATGAGGTGGTAGTTTGAAGAGGTCAAATGCAAAATTTGAAACCGTTGAAGTAATATAAACCAGGTAGAAATAATAATTAAGAGCATTCTTATTTGACTCCTTATTTTGTTAAAATTTATAGTTTTGTAAGCTAAAACGCTAAAATGCTTCCTTTTGGCTCTAAATCTCGCTCTCTTTGATGAAAAATTTGGGGAGCATTAATAACACTCCTTAGATTTAGAAAACATTGTTCACTCCCCCAAATGAAAATAATAATAATAATAATAATAATAATAATAATAAATTGACCATTTTCTCTTCTCTCAATTTTTTTTCCATTAATTCTCGTTTCCTCTACAAAAAGAGCTTTGGTCGAGGTGAATGAAAATTAGAGAGAAAATTATCTTATTTATATTAAATGTATATGACAGTTATGAAAAAGACAAATTTTGAAAAATATGATAATTTAAAGAAAGACAAATTTCGAATACGTAAATGCTAGGAAAATACAAATTTTCAGATATATAAATGTTGAAAAAATAATATAAAAATCTTTTAAATATATATAGTGAAAGTGAGTTCCTAATTTGGATGTAAGTTATTTGAAATAATTGATAGCTAAATTAAGAAAAAATAACTTTTTTAAGGCTAAAATAAATAATAAATTTAGAAAGTGGGATGAAAATGCTCAAGAAATAGGGACCAAAGTCGCAATCAAAGTTCTACTCTATGGATTGGAATCTTCCATTCGGTCCCCAACCTAAGATCTACAACTCACCAAAAAAGAAAAAAGAAAAAAAAGAAAAACCCTACCTAAGATCTACTCTATTTTTAGTTATAATTCAACAGCTCCCAGCCTCCCACTGCGGCCTCGTTTACACTGCTTCTTAGAGAAGTTTTTTTGCTTTTTGGTAAAAAAAAAATAAAAATATTAATAAATAATGTCAAACATAAAGTTCTCCAAAATAATAATAATAATAATAATAATTACTTTCATTTTTGTGTTACACCATAGTATATTTTCTAAAAAAATAAATAAAAAAAATACATACTCTCAAAAAGATAAATACCCTTATAAATTTGAAAAAAGCAAAAAAGAGGAAGAAAAAAAAACACACGGCTGTGAGTGGGTCTGGCGAAGACCCACGGCCGCTGTTGTGAATCACCAGTTTTTCCTTTTTTTTTTTTTTTTTTACCATGCTTTCCTGATTTTTTTAAACCTTTTGTATTTTTTTTTTCTAAATCTTTTTATAAAGATTTGTATTTTTAGTACAAAGGGAATACAATACAATTTTATTTTAATTTGATTCATAGGGACACCTAAGGAATTGGATCGTCTCCAATTCAAATGAAGCGATAGTACAACCCAATACATTAAGTAGCACTTTAGCTTTCCTATTCATTATTTTAACAAAAATATTGTGGACCACGCCTAATGAGGTGGGGATCACTAGTTCGAATCTCTCATCCCCCTTCTCTTGTGTAGACGTGTTAAAACAAAAACAAAAATATTCCTCTCTCCTCCGTTCACTGTGAATTGCGTTGAGATTTTGTAAAAAAAAAAAAAAAAGGTTAGGGTACATGGATCTTGCATTGGAGTAAGATCTACAATTTCTCCGTTTACGAAATTTATGCCTTTTTCCAGTTGAGAAATGTCATATATTAAAAATGTGACGTGTTACATTTTTAATACTCTTTATGCCTTTTTCGTCAAGTTCATACTCTTTATGTTGTAAAAAATATTTAAACCAAAAATTATCTTTTAGTTTTCTAAAGAATAACCGTCTCTACAAAAGTAAAGAATAAGTCATTTAGGAGGAAAATTATTTATGGTTGACTCAATAGCATGGCCACCTTTTTAATAAGTGACAATATTTTCAAAGTGTTTCAATGCCTAGAAAAACAACTTAAATTTCATAACTTAAGAATCTACGATTTCTTAGAAATTGTAGGGAATCATAATCCGCTTGTATTTTGTAAAGAAATAATATTTTAGTGGTATATGAAAAGATAAGAAAAGTTATTTTGGAATACATTTAAATATGAAAGCAAAAGGTAATTTTATTTCCTAAATTTATGAAAAAAAATAATTTAGAGGAAACTGCTAAAAATGTTCTTACAACCCAAAAGCCTCACTCCAATCCAAAACGACGCTGAAGTGGGATCGTCAAACAAATATGACTCATTTTCACAATGAGTATTACACATGCTTTTAAATGCTCACTCGATCTACGGCGTGACAATAAAAAAAAACATTTATGGGTATTCACATTTGAGATATTGAGAATATTGGTAACATTTCTTCATGTCCAGAGACATGCTTGGCGGATATCGACCCATAAATGTGGTGTGCTTTTTAATTACTGTCCGAGTATTAGGCTTTGTTTGGTAATGGGGATGGGGTTGGCCCAAACACTGTTCATCACCATTTCCCAAAAAAATCAACATCAAAACATTCTAACTTTTTCACTTTTAATATCAAATCATTAACTTTTTATTATTATTCAAATAAAAAAAATCACTACAAAACAAAACTTTTTCACTTTTTCATATCACTTTTTCATTTTTTTTTATACCAAACATTCTTACTTTTTTTCATATCAATCTACATCAACTACAGTGTTTAGGCCATCCCATTTGCCAAACACCCCCTTAATGTCCACATTTTTTTTTAAAAAAAAAAAATTGGGTAAAACATGCCTGGTGGCTTTTGAGGGTCCAGATAAGATTGTGCCAGCCTCCGAATCCGACAAGTCCCTAGTCTGCCAACAAAAAGCTTCGACCAACAATAGTTGTTGTCGGCGGGAATGTAGCTTTACGCTTTACCAATTAAAATGCTCAATAGCTGACCTAAACGACAGAGCAATTTAGTTTACGACTGTCTTTATCGATTTGGCTTAGGTGTTTAAAAAAGGGTTAAAAATTAAATACTCTCTTGGGGTTTGATAACTTTATTTTTACCTCCTTGAGATTTTATTTTTATTACAGGACCCCCTTGGGGTTTTGATAAAAGATCAAGTTAGTTCATCCGTTAGTTGACCGTTAAGATTGACACGTGGACCAATCAAATGTTGACACGTGGCATCTATTTAATTTTTTTAATTTTTTTTTAAATTAAAAAAAATGTATTTTCTTTTTTTTAAAAAAAAAAAAAAAGAAAAGGAAAAAAATTGGGGGTGGCTTGGCCATTTGGGGGTGGCTCTGAGCACTAGGGGTGGCTCGGCCACCCCCATGGAGCCTAGGGGATGGCCGAGCCACCCCCAGTGGGTACTGGGGGTGGTTTCGGCCACCCCCGTCCGGCCAGTGGCCACCCCCATGGCCAAAGGGGGTGGCCGAGCCACCCCCAATTTTTTTCCTTTTCTTTTTTCTTTTTTTTTTTTAAAAAAGAAAAATATAATACATTTTTTTAATTTAACAAAAAATTAAATAAGTGCCACGTGTCAACATCTGATTGGTCCACGTGTCAGTCCTAACGGTCAACTAACGGATTGACTAACTTGGTCCTTTATCAAAACCCCTGGGGGGTCCTGTGATAAAAATGAAACTCCAGGAAGGTAAAAATAAAGTTACCAAACCCCAAGGGGGTATTTGGTATTTAACCCTTAAAAAAAAAAAAAACTTACGTGCTATATATAATATTTTTAACGATTTAAATTTAATCTTAATTCCATAATTCCAAAGCTAGTGATAGAGAATTAACAACCCAATTGTTTCTTGACTCTTAAAATAAAT
Source organism: Corylus avellana (assembly GCF_965113065.1). Lineage (NCBI taxonomy): Eukaryota > Viridiplantae > Streptophyta > Magnoliopsida > Fagales > Betulaceae > Corylus > Corylus avellana. The sequence continues at coordinate 8,576,061 of NC_142494.1, forward strand.
AAAGTCGACAAAAAAACGTGAAAGAAAAAACAAAAAAAAAAAATTTGTCTGCTAGCCTGGCTAACCATTTCGTCAAATTTCACAAAGGGTGGTCCAAGTTTTTTTTTTTTTTCTTTTTTGTCTTTTCTTTTCTTTAGGAAAATCTTCCATATCCATTCATTGAAAAAGAATCCTTACATTAGAGAGCATAAAACTCTGATAAATTATAACCAAAGCTATGAGATTACAACGTCATTGAGACAAATATAAAAATCTTACAATCAAGTCATATTTATGACTTCAATATTTGCTAACCCATGTCAAATTTCAGTTATAGAACAGATTTGCTCTAGGCAGATTCAATCTAATACATAGGTAGTCCATATTCTTAACTTTTATTTTCACGTCCATAAGAGCAAAACCCCTCACACTGAAACTAATCATCATCGACCTAAAGGTCAGGACAAAAACATTCATCCCAAAAATCGCTCATGAAAACAGATCTAAGGAGAAGTCAAACCATTATTCAAAAGAAAAAAAATAACAAAAACACAATTTTTTTTTTTTAAAAAAAAAAAAAAGTAAACAGGTACAACAGCCGAGATGAGGGAGGTGAAGCGCATTGGCTGGTACATGGCTTAGTAAAACCAATTTAAGAGACTAGATCTAGATTTGAAAAACTAAATCTAAAGCCCAACCAATTTTAGGGAGGCAAAGATCGGCGTACCACGGTGGAGGGCGAACGAATGCAGTGCAACATAAGTAAAGGAATGGTCGGAGCAACTGGATTGGTCAGAAAAAACCAAAATAATAAACTATAAAAAGAAAAGAAAAAACAAGAAGGGAAGGGGGAGGAAAGAAGGGAGTACGGGGGGAGGGGGAGGGGCTTACCCACTTTTTTTCGGCTACCAAGCAGACATTTTTTGGTGGTCCAAGTATTAACAAAAGCCAACGGCTAAAACTATGGTATAGGTAAATTAAAATAAAAAATAAAAAACTATAGTATAGGTGGACCTGGTTAGAGGTCTCTAAGGAGTAACTCAATCAGCTGTAGACCACGCCTAATGAAACGGATGTCACTAGTTCAAATTTCTCCTCCCTCTTCTCTTGTGTGGATATGTCAAAAATATATATATATATATATATATATATATATATATATATATATATATATATATATATATAACCCTAACAGGTAAACCAAAGCAATGGTGGAATGAATAAAAACATTAAGAAATAATTCAAAATATAAAACACTCAAAAACTACTTTTATTTTTATTTAATATTAAATCATATTAAAAAAAAATACCTTAACAAATAGAGCCAATTGTTTGCATTAAAAGAAAAAATGTTATTCAAAAAAAAAAGAAAAAAAAAATGTTTGCAAGACATTCGGAACAATATGACAAAGTTCACTACATTTTAAAAGTTAATTTTTATTAATTGTTGAGATTTTAATTATGTAACTATGCCATATGTTCTATTAAATAAATGCAAGATACTTAGAATTGAATATATACTTAATGGTTAATACCAAGATTCCTCTTGGCTTATTAAGGATAATTAGATACATGTCTCCCACTAAGATTTTGCAGGTCAGATTTTTATTTTTTGAAAAACAATCATTACAACTTTTATATCTCAAATATAGAGCATATTGCTCTACCAAAACAACATCACAGATACATTCAGTAATTTTCTCAAGCCAAATCTTATTTATGACTTGTTTTATTGCCGCCTTGGCTAATCCATATACGGCATTATTGGCATCTCTACTCACATAACAACTCTGCCGCCTGCCGGCCAACTAGAAAACGATTGCAAAACCATTTGCGTGACTTCCACTAGGTATCCAAACCGACTCCAATTTCACATCGTGGATGTCACTGCTTCAACCACTTGCATCCCATCACCTTCCAATAGGATATTATGTAAGCCTATCTCTTTGCTAAAGCTAGTTGCATAGAAAGCTACCAAAGCCTCCACGGCAATTGGCTCTATAGTATCCAATTTTGTGAGACTCCTTGGCGCAATCACATACCCTTCATGATCTCGCACCACAACACCTATTCCCATCCGCCCATTGACTTATCAATGGGCTGCATTCCAATTCACTTTATAACAATCTAATGGAGGTGCTTTCCACTTTGGTACCTGGTAACAAAAAATTGACCACATGAACAATCCCTACCTCTCAATAGATATAGTAATTCAACTAATTGAATGGTGTAGATCAATCAAAATGGTTCATCATTTCCAAGGTTAGCATAGAATGGAAGTTATTGGTTCAAAATTTTATTTTCCATCCCATCCTCTTGGTGCCCAAAAAACAAAACAAAACAAAAAGAGCCCCATCATTTTGGTTTTGGGTATATTTCCCTTTTTAATTGTGTCTTCTCCATATATTTTTGAGAGGAGAAAAATTTTTATAGAGGATGTGCTATGCATCTTTATTTGGTTATTCTCTAATTTTTTTATTTTTCAAAATTACCATTGAATCTATAAGGTTTATGTGTGGAACCATATGGCTCCACAAATCCAATCGTAATTTTGAAAAGTAGGAAGATAGAAGAAGAACTAGGGAAAAAATGCAACATTTTCCTTTTTACAGGAACTCTATACAAGTTAAATTTTTTATGCCCCTCAATAAAGGAATGATACGTCATATGAAACATCAAATATGATAAACTAAAAATACATGATTTTTTCGATTAGCTATAACTCATCGACAACACCCCAACACCCCCAACCCCCCCCCCCCACTCAAGACTATTGAAAGCCACCGTTCTCTCCTTTGCCGAATACCACCACCCCCTGCTCCTCCACCAAATGCCACTGCGAACAACCCCTTTCCGGACCGCAATTGAAAAGCCACCTTTCTCTCCTTTGCTGAATACCACCACCACTGTTCCTCCACTAGACAACACCGCGAACAACCCCTTTCCGGACGGCAATCAAAAAAATTTGTGGTATACAAACAGGCTATCATGTAATGATTCTTTCTTGATTGTTTAACAATTGGTTACATAGTACCTCCACGTCACCTTGCATCCTCCATGTCCACAACAAGCAATCAAGAGTATGTTCTTTGTCGCCAAGCACAAGCAACCAATCTTTAGATTTATTTTTTCTAAAAGACTAGTGGAACGGTTGGTTAGGTACGTTACGTTGCATTACAAGATAATTATAAGATAAAAATGTGGTATATACCATTATTTTATAGAGAAAGTAAAAGTAATACTAGATATTGCATTTTCATCTCATAACTATTTCACAATGCTAACGTGACAATCTCAATCAACTCTTGAATTTTTTTTTTTTAACAATGGCCAATCCAAAAGTTGGTTAAGACTGCTACCTTAACATTGTTAGATAATTGTAAAATAAAAATGTAGTTTCTAACATTACTAAAAAAGTAATGCAAAATGTATATAAAGAAAAAAGAAATGATAAATGCTACATACCACATAAAAATTTCACAAATATCCCGTAAATTAAACTGATGTGACAATGTCTAATAACCATTGGATCAGCATTTATTAAACAAAATATATATTTAATAGCTTAGTGACCTTGCCACGTTAACTTTGTGGGATAATAGTGAAATGCTTATGTAGTATGTAACATTTCTCAAAAGTTAAAGAATAATACTATATAGAACATTATTATCTCATTATATTGACATAGCATTGTCAATTCACCATTAATTTTTATTTTCTCTTTTACTAATAATTGATCTAAAAGTAGATTGACAATACAACATCAATGATCAAATACTAGTAGAGTATAAATTAAGCATTACTCAAAGTAAAAAACAAAAAAACAAAAACAAAAATAACAAAAATAATGACTTGAAATTAAGAAAACAAAAATATTGCCCAAGTCATGCCCACCAAGCAAGAAAACAAGAGGGTTGACTGGCTGCTAGCTCATGACACATGACTAGTGAGTGGCTGCTAGTCTGCTACATCGTGCAATCAACTGAAACATTATTTCGCCTTCATTAGTAAGTAAGCTAGCTTTTCTTATCACTGATATGATCGAATACATGACTTTGATCTTCAAACGAACATGACAACTTGACAAGTGACTTGCTCTTAAGATTGCTTCCAATTTTTCCTCCGACCTCCTTCTATTTGAAAGGTGGCTTGTAATACGGTCATCCTGATCGTCAATAAAGCTGATAATTGACATAAACTTAATACGAGTTTATCATGAATTTGCAAACCCTTCTTTCATTTTTATTCTTTTCTTCTTTTCACCTTTAATGGTCAAAGGTAGTTTGTTCAATCATCCTGATCGTCAAAAAAGCTGATGATCGACACGAACTTAATACGAGCTCAACGTGAATTTGTAAAAGAAAAAAAATTATTATTATTTTCTTCTTTTGACCTAAATTCTCAATGGTGGCTTGTTCGATCAACCTAATCATCAATAAAACCAATAATCGACACGAACTTAATACAAGTTCATTGTGAATTCGTAAACTTTTTTTCTTTTCTTCTTTTCACCTTTAATGCTCAAAGAAAAATAAAAATAAAAATAATACGACGCTGCAAAAAATTTGTGTGGTACATGTAGAGACATGTATCATGTAATGATTATTTCTTAATTGTTCAACAATTGGGTACATAGAAACGTCCACGTCCACATGCATCCCCCATGTCCAGCACAAGCAATCAAGGGTATTTTCTTTGTCGCCTTATAATGCTAGCACATATACATAAGACAAGAAACAAATAGCAAAACAACTAATTATTTCTCTGCTTCCACATAGTTAAAGAACATCACCATCAACAACAAAGGAAACTTGAAAACCCTATAATGACACACAAGGCAACTTTTACTGCCAACCCTACTTGAGCAGATGGATAAGAAAAAACGTGACAACATTAACTTTATATACACCGTTAAATGCATTAATTTTAAATTCTAAGCATAAAATTGAGAGACTCATATTTTCGTAAAGAATGTTATATATTCATCTATTATCTTACTCCCATACCACAAGAATGACATGGCAGTTGAATAAGTTTTTTTATTAAAAATTGAATTCAATAGTTGATGGGCACTATCACATCAATCTTATAATATAAAAGTCGGACACCCTCTATTATTATGACAATCATTGTATAGATTCCTTAAAGCATGAAAATAAGTCTCGTATAATTCCATTGTACCTTAACCAATTACTTGCATTATGGTCCTCTTATCATTTTCAGGATATTTTACGATGCACAATTATTTTTAATTATTTTTTAAATTAAATTATTGTGATTTTGTTATATCAATATTTACTATTTTTGCCAAACCGATATTTATCACTTTACTATTTTCCATGTTTTATCACATTTTAAAAATATTAAATACAAGTGTGACAAAATTTCAACTATTAAATTTAAAAAATAATTGCTCATCATTTCTGAAAGAGGGGCCAGGAATCTTCTCATTTATTTATTTTTTTACAACAGAAAAATAATTACCCCTTGTTCGCCCTTCTTCTCCCATGAATAAAACAACATTTTCCCGAAAATTCTTTATATATATATACACTTTTTTTTCTTGATACCCAAAATTAAAAAAAAAAAAAAAAAAAAAACTCATCCCTGTGGTAGGCCACCCTAATAGTACCACCAGAGGTTGTGCTACCATCTCCGACTGTTCTTTTGGTAAAATTCTTTTAGAGTTAGGGTATTTTACGTCATTCCTATGTTGTTATCAAATGAATGAATAAAAATGGTCATTTCATTTTAACTTCTTGTATTTTCAGTAATACCTAGGCTCCGTTTATTTTGAAGTAAAATTATTTATGGAAAATAGTTTGCCTATTTTCTGGTCTTGGTGAGACTTAAAATAATAGTCAATGGAAAATATTTTTCGTTTGACTGCAAATTTTTGTTTAATTTTTGGAAAATAGTTTACATTTTTGAAACTGTAAACCATTTTTTGAGTTTGAGCTTCTCATTTTCAAATTGACAAACTCAACCGAAAAGTGGTTGGGACCTGCCTGAGACCCACCCAGCACCCAACCAAACTCGACCAGAACTTGCCCGAGACCTGTCCGAGACCCCGCATGAGACCTGTCCGTGACCTTGCCGGGACCCGCCCAAGACCTGTTCGAGACCCAGCACGGGACCCGACTGGGGCCTGTTCGAGACCTTGCCGGGACCCCACCAGCATTTGTCCAAGACTCTGTCGGGACCTGCCCAGAACTCGACTAAGACTTGTTCAAGACCCCGAGAGAAATTGCCTGAGACCTGCCAGAGACTCTGCCAAGACCCACCTAGGACCTGTTCGAGACCCTACCGAGACCTAACCACGACTCGACCAGGACTTGGTCGGGTCCCAGTCAGGTCCATTTTTGTAATTTAACATTTTATATAATAATAATAATAATAATAATAATTTGAGATTTTTCGTATGCACCAAACACCGTAAAATGTTTTCTAGGAAATTAGTTTTCAAAAAATAATTTTTACTAAAAGCATTTTTCGAATTCTTTCATCCGCGAAATGAAAATTAGGCAAGGCGAATAAAACAATAATTTCACGTTCCCTTCTTATGTGTATATAATTCACATATAGAAAATAGAAAAAGTATAAAAAGATGAAAGATTCTATATTTTTTGAGAATTCCCAGTTTTACTAAGAATTCCTATTCTCGGATCGAATTATAACAAATTTTTGGGGAATTTGTAAGAAACTCTTTCTTTATTTTATATTTTATTCAAGTTTATTAAATTTTTAGACAAAAACAAGATAATAAAAAAAGGAGATGCTCATACATATATATAATATATATTTAATGTAGAATATATTAGAATAAGAATATATAATATATATTTAATGTAGATTATTTTTATTCTCAAAAAATCATCAATCCGGTGTACCTCAAAATTATACAAATTATCGATAACCCAAATCCCATTTATTTTATTGATGTGAATCAATGTTTGGATAAGATTTTCCTATTCAATTTTTTTTTTTTTGAATTGATTTTCCTGTTCAACTTCACGGATGAATGAAGTCCTCTTCATATATATTCTCCCGCATGGGCAAGCTGACTATTCAGATTTGGTCAACTAATTACACCTTGACTGGGTAGGAAATTATGGGGCCTTTGGATAGGATAGGATAATTTTTTAAGATTTTTGAGAATTCTAAAAGATTAGCTTGCTTGGTTGTCATTAAGCAGAAGGAATTCGGATTCCTTTTCCTTCTAGAGAGGTGAGAATTCACATTCCCTCGACCTTGATAATGTTCTGTTTCTTTTAAACGGTAAGAATGTCCACATCCCAAACAGAAGGGATTTTTGATTGACGGAATAAAGGTTTTGGATACAAAATGGTAGTTCATAGGGTCGGGTATCACAGTTGGTAGTTCATAGAGAGAAAGTAACAAGGCGTTGTAGTTAATGGAAGAAAAGGTAATTACCCCATTTTTTTATTAGTATGGCGCTTGACGAAATTTTTTAAGTTTTTGATACTATTATATTTTTTTAATTCAATATTATTATAGTTTTCTTATACTATGTGATAATTTTGTTATGATTATTTTATAGTAATCCTTTTTTTTTTTTTAACAGGTAAATCTCTTCTCATTCCATCAAACATTCAAAGCATAAAACTCTTAAAAACATAGGCAAAAGCTATGTGGTTACAAAGTCGTAGATACATCAAAAAATCTAACAATCAAATCGTATCTATGACCTACAATCAAACCCACATACAAACTTCATTTAGTAATCCATGTTCAACGTCACACATTGTATAAAAGTTTTCTTTTGGGTATTATATTTCTCCAAAATCTAAAATCTCTAAACATGAATCAATGACAATATTGGTGGTATATGATTATCAGTTTGAGAAAGATATTATCTCCCCTTGTGCCGACATGTTAAAAAAAAAAAAACATACATGTATCAAGCATTTGCTTCATGAGTGTATGTATTTGTGTGTGTAGTCTAGTATGGTGCAAAGAACTGAACGCACATGTGCATGTGACAATGGGCTATATCGCACTAGTGGCGCCTTGATGGCGCGTGTAACATCTCCAGCCCGTTAAGGCTGAGTTTGCAACTTTTCTTCTTCTACAACAAAAGCTTTTGCAAAGATCTATAAGGTCTATCAGAGTAATTGATTTTAAAAGATACGATAAATGTATAAAACATTATTCAAGAGATTTTATTACAAACGAAATTAGAAAACATTAAACTTTAGTTGCGGAACATCATATTATTACAATAACTGATATAAAAAGACTTTGAAAGTTAATAATTATTCCCGCCCCCATTCCGGCCTCTATTCCAGCGTCCTTTCTACCTGAAAACAAGAAATAAAACTGAATGAGCCCAAAGGGGGGCCAGCAAGTAAAATCCACAACCATAAATAGTTTTACTCCTTGTTCTCAGTTTTGAAAATCGTTTTCACAAATAAATATATATCCAGCCATAATAATACATGTATGTACGGTTGCATCTCCCGTAGCATATACGTACTATTACATCTTGTAATAGATCATCGTCATAAATCATCTTTATAAATCATCATAGTATATCATCGTTGTAAATTATCATAGTATATTATCGTTGAAATTATATTATCATTTTCTCATATTAGGGCCCATGTACACAATTACTCCTGTGTACGAGGGTTGCGGGTCCTTGTGACCATGCCACTGAACTGTGGCCTCAGCCATGTCCGACCGTCAATTAACTCTTTTCTTGGTGCACTCAACGGTTATGTTGATGGAATACCATCTTCTGGCATAGCCTCCTTCAGTGGTTTCGCCTCCATCCGAGTATCGGTACCAAACTCCTCTCATCCTTACTTATCTTGGGGCCAAAAATACTCTCCTCCATACATGTGCCCTCATTTCATAAACATTTAACTCATTTCTTGTACTTTTCTTTGTACTTCTTTTGATGCATCTTAGGGTAACATGTAGGAGGGTTTATCATCATTCTTCTTTCTTATAATCATCATCATTTCTCAAAATCGAAACTTTTCCAAATATAAACTTCTTGTACTTAGAAAGCGTTTAAAGAAACAGAAACTTTCTAAATAATTCTTTTAGAAATCCTTCATGCATGCAACATATCTCCATGACGGTAAATAAAATAATCATTTACAATTTGATACAAGAATGAATAAATAGCATGACATGAAGTAATTTTAAAAGGGGTAGTGAATTTACTTACTTCTACACTGAAGCTAGAAAGTGGTCTGAAGGATCTAGTTGCTCCGATCTTACTAACACTACTAGTAAATCTTTTGAAACTAATTTCTCAAATCCGTTCTCTCCCGTGTTCTTTCTTTCTTGCAACGCTTTGTCTCGCCCTTTCTCTCTCTGTTTCGTGTAAACACTTTCAGAAAGAAAAAAAGACCGAGTAGAAAACGAAAGAAGGAAGAATATGTGAAAGAGAAGGGAGAGGAGTGGTGAAATTTGTTGAAGAGTTCTATTTATAGGAAAAACCAAATACTATTCTACCTTCCATTATACTATTCCATCTACCAACACTATTATACCTACATTTATCCATCTACAATTCTACCTTCATTTTACTATTTCATCTACCAATACTATTATACCTACATTTATCCATCTACAATTCTACCCTCATTTTACTATTTCATCTACCAACACTATTATACCTACTTTTACCCATCTACAATTCTACCATCCTTCTACCAATACTATTATACCTACCATTGACTATTCTACCTTCCCTTACTATTCTAGCTACCAATACAATTCTTCTTACCATTTACTATCATATTATTTCACAAATTACCATTCTCTAATTATCACTCTCTATAACACCTTAAGTTTCCCAAAAATCATTGGCTAAAATTGATTTTAAAATAACATCATCATCAAAATAATCTATAACTTTGAAAATTGGGGGGCACTATAGCGCGCTCGGAACTTAACACAAACCACCAAAGCTCAAATGCAATAAAATCATGACCATTAATTTAATCTAATGGTCAAGATTATCTGTCTGTTGAGATGTGATGGTCAGATTTTAATGATCATTAAAGCAATAATTTATTACTACTAGAATAACAATTTATTTTTTTCTCTTTTGCTAGAATAGAAAATTAAAAGGAGTTTAAGTTTGGTTTCGTTTATGCAAAACGTAACCAAACAACATAGGTTTTTCTTCGATGCATTGTATCCTAGAGTAATATTTACTGCAACTCTTTGCATATATACCAGTCTATCAGAATCTAATGGGGGCAAATAATTTCTTAAAAAGAAAGTGACACAATAATGCACCTTAAGAGCTTTTTTTTTTTTTTTTGGCTAATATTAGCTGGTGTGCGATCTTCAGGATGGTGGAGGTATAGGTGTTGGAAGGACGTTCCTCAGATCACAAAACTATCCTTGTGCGGCTTGACAGTGGGGTAGTTACACGGGTGGGGTATAATAGAAGATTTAAAGTTGAAGCTTCTTGGATGGTGGATGATGAGTATGATCAAACAGTAAGTGATGCTTGGGAGGAAGGTGGGTTGGGGGGTTCCAAGTTGCAAGAGGTTCGCCAAAAACTTGCTAATTGCCAATCGGGACTTACCAGGTGGAGTGCACGAAAATTTGGGAATGTTGAACGGGTTCTGAAAGAAAAAACTAAACGTCTGGAGATATTACAAAAGGAGGAGGATCCGAATAATTGGAAGGCAATCAAACGGCTACAATATGAGATTGATTTTATTATGAAACAGGAGGATCTTCGATGGAAACAGTAGGCAAAACAAAATTGGTACCAGGTGGGGGATCAAAACACACATTTTTTCATGCATGGGCTAATCATAGGAGAAAAGTCAATACTATCAAGCGAGTAAAATATCACATTCTTTCCTGCACCCAAATATATTCACTAAGGAGCAGCTTAGCATATTAACCTTTTCTTCAACAATTCCACATATGAATAAAACCACATATAATTTTTGTAAGAGATGTGATTAATGGGGCCAAAAATTAAAACTTTTCTTGCACTACATCATACGTGTATAGTACCAGCATCATATGGTAAACATGAGATTATAATATTAGTTTTGCTTTTTGGGTAATCAGGTTGACATAAATCTACTGCAACTTGAACAGAAAAATATTAAAGATATTTTTGAAAAGAATAAATAATTTTTACCGAAAGTAAATCAAATATGAAAATCTCATATTTTTTGGAATCCTATTAAATTCCTAATTATAATTAAACGTGGGAATAATCACATTTCTGGAAATCTAAATTCTTAGTCATCACAATCTAAACTATGCTCATTTTTTAGAAAATAATTTCAAATATTTTCTAACAAAAATATTTTCCGTCCAAAGAAACAGGATAAACCTCTCTACCAGAGAACCTCATGTCTTTGATATACATGAAAATATCAAATTACATGGGACAAAGTTTGTACTTGCATTGGTGCATGTTGAGATCACTGTGGTAAATGAGGGGCCATTGATGTAGTTGCTGAAAGCTAGACCCAACTTGCATGTGGAGTAGATAGAGCTAGCTTCCTATTTCAGGTCTTGCTTTACCATTGACATAATCTGTCGGTCCACTTACATAAAAAGGTTGCCATCTTTTCTTTTCTGCCCAAATGTGAACTGTACCTTCATAAAAAGTTTTACTGCAAATGGCTATTTCTGATTTGAAGGAAATATTATTCAACCTATTTAAAATAGTGTCAAGTGTCTATAAACATTTAAAATACACATTAAATTTTTAAGGTCATTAATAACAGTTTACTAACTTAAACTAAAGTTTTAAATATTTATAGACACTATTATTTTAAATGGGTTGAAAGATATTGCTTCCAGAGTGATTTGAAAGAAATTTTTGTCCATATAAAAAATTTGGTAATTTTAAATTAGTTATCAAATTTTTAGGGACGATTTTTGAGTTGTCGTTGTTAAGGATATAAATATTTAGTAATAAATATTGATTTGAATTTCTTAAATCAATGGATTTAGATAATATTTATTAACCTTCTTTTAGGGAATATATTTGTATTTAAAACATTTCAAATCACATATTTATAGAACTGTATACTCAAATTATACATTAAAGAAATATGTAATCTATAACACTTTAAGGTAAGCCATAGATATTTATTTTGAAGATAATTCGGATTCGATTTCAAAAACGTGTAAATATTTATGAAGTATATTGAAGCATTGTGCCCTACCCCATTTCAAATGACAAAAAACTAGCTGACAGCATGACTTTGTACGGATCTTAGATATTGATGAAGTAAATTTTAACCTTGAGAAAGTGGTACATTCTTGAGACATTTTTGTCACTTGTCATGTCACTGAGCTGAGTTAATTTAGGAGAAGTCGATGCATGGCTACAAATGCCTACATGTACCTAAATTTGTCTACATCTTTATTTCACTTTAATTTTGTTTGGGAGAGAAAATACCTAAATTTGTAAAACCATGTATTGTATAAGGTATTGTTATTTGCCCACCTAACTTGATTTCCATTAAACCTATGATAGCATTGGAATTCAAATTTTAGGACCACGTTTGAGCTAAACTTTTACAAATCTAATCAGTCAATCTGATTCATTTGTTCGTAGAACTATGGAAAGGACATAACTATCAGTAAGCCTGAAGAAAGGAATCGTCTAGCAGGACAGGCTAAGAAATTAACCAGCTGTCTTTAATAGCTATTGAATCGGCGGCACACTAGGAAAATTTCGACGAGTCAAGACACAAGCGTATCGTTTGGCGAAGTAGCTTCTTGCAAGAGATTAGAGCACCTACCAGCTCACCTAACGGCCTCAGCACCCCACTCTAGAGTACGGCTCTCAAAAACTACGCTAATTCACATACGACTTGTGCATCCCCTCACGTACTTACCTCCCCTGCTACCCCCTCCTAGGCTTAGGGTACTAGGAAACCTCCACGTCACGCCTTAAACACCAACCCCCCCCCCCCCCCCCCCCCCTCCCCCCCCCCCCAAAGAAATGGAAAATAAGGGGCCTATAAAATGGAATACTTGGTATTCAGGGTGGTATTCCTTTCTTGCTCTAATTCTCCAAGAATTTCTATTCTCTTTTTATCACCGACTTGAGCGTCGAAGCAGTCACGCCAAACTCACCCCCGGCCACCCTCTAACATCTTCTTCTTTCTTTGCAACTCTTCCTTAGTTAGGTGGTGTGTGGCCTTTGTATCTACAAGCTATTTCCTCGGTCGGAGAAATTTTTGGAACATTTCTAATAGGATAAATGGTCAATGCTAAAGAAAAAAAAAATTGTAAACATTTTTAAGATATGAATCTATTTGTTCACTTATGAAAAAAAACTTGCAACATCTCAGTTTAAATTCAAAATTAAGAAAAAAAAAATGGGAGTCTTAATCTAAAAGAAAATTGCCTTGAGAAATGGCAAATGTGATCATTGGTCAAACTTCTAGGTATGTCCACATATGATGGGTGCGTTACATTGCTAGGCTTCCCAAATATTTATAAAAAAAAAAAAATGCTTTGCCTCACCGAACTCCTACTACTTTTTTTTTATTTACGTCACAAAACTTAAATAAATGACATTTGTATACATCATGAAAATAGTCGTTCCGTAAACATTAGAGGTAAAATTTATAGAAAATTAGTCTCTTTTCTTTTTTTTTTTTTTTTTTTTCATTTTCAGTCTGTATTCTCAAAATACCCTTAGTTTTACTTTTGAAATATCATTATAATTAAACTCCCATTATCACTAAAACATAAAAACAAATTATTATTATTATTATTATTATTATTATTAAAAAAAAAAAAAAATTCCGTGACAGCCATTTTTGAATTTGGGAGGGAGGGGTCATTTTATTCTAGGCCATATGGATATATCAAGGGACCATGAAACGAACGTTTTGCAAATTGACTCTTTTGTTCGTACTAAAAAGGACATAAATCATGAATGGTCCTGTTGGAGATGGACGTACCACGTCACAAATGGGGCCCTCAAAACGGCAATAATTGTTGTTGCTGGTAATTATGTTCGAAGTCGGAATCCATATTTCTCAATCAATCGGGTCAATTCCAAAGCGGTCCCCCCACCCGTCACCACAATCCAAACCCCTCTTACCCCTCACCTGGCCCACCAACCTCTTCAATAATTCAACCTCTCATCTCAACTCACTTTCCATTTCTGGACCGTATTTCAGTAATTATATTTATATTAATATAAATATGTATCTCTCCTTTTCTTTCATTAACCTTTAAAAAAAAAAAAAAAAAAAAAAATCTGAATGCATAAATTTCAGTATGATGATATTATGTAGTAAAAAATTAGATTTGAGGTTTTAGTTGATAATTATAGAGTATGGACCAGAGGGTTAACAATTTTTTACATAACTTACAAATTTAACACGAATTCAACACGAAATTAATTAGTGGGTTACGATTTTGTGTAATCGGATTTGGTGTCAACCCGAATTAATCCGTTTAATAACGAGTCAATCCCACGTCAACTCACTTAACCCATGAGTGACCTGTTATAAATTAAATTAGATTTTTTTAACAATTGAAAAACAAAGTCCTAAAAGGCTAAAATTCTTATAAATATTTTTAAAAAATAATAATAATAATAATAAATTTGCATTTAAATTTATATCCGAGTCGAAACAGTTCATGTTTGGATAAATCCAACACGACTTGTTCATTAATTGGGTTATGGGGGTCTGGCTGAATCAATTCAACACGATTTGTTTATTAAATAGATTATGCGGCTCATGTTGTGTCGCCGGTTAAATGAATCATATTAAGATTAAAGGATTTGATCCATTAAATTAAATATATCATGTTGAAATTTACCTCTAACAATTTAACTAGTAAGTCGACCTACCACAAATTCTACAAATTGCAGCATATTTGAAAAGTCTCCACCATTTTGAGTTGGCTACGTGGGACCTATTAATGTTTCTTTAATCGTACAGGCACTATTTATATATATATATATATATATATATTCACATGCATTACATGAAATCATAATATACGAAAATCTCTTATGATTAAGTAAAAGTTATATATGAAGAAGGGCCGGGGTTGGCTTCTTCCACTATAAAATTGTCTCATTTGAGGTGAATATATCTCATGCAAAAACGTAGGGGGATGCATCAAAATTTGAAGCGACAGATCAACTGTGATTGTGATTTAGACTTAGAATAATGATCTTAAATGATTAAGTTTACTATTTTCCATCTACTTCCGGGAAAAAAATGACAGTAAATTCAAGTCATGTGGACTGAATTCTTGGGAAATATAGGTTCCATGCTGCAATGATTAGTACATTTTTTATATATATATATTTTTTTGAATGAATACTTCATGATCTTACTTGTTCCATCAAGTTGAATCTCCAACAGGACCAAATAATAGAACAGGGGCCTTGTCTGTCTGTAACAGAAAATGATATTTTAAGAACAAGGTGGAAAGCAGCTGAAGATATGTGGTGGAGAAGAACATTTTTGTCTTTCATGCAAGTTTTTTCTGAATGTGTTTGTGGTAACAAGTGTTTTGTTTGCAAATGAGTCCATATTGCATGTGTACTCTGGAGAGAGAGAGAGAGAGAGAGAGTTATAAGTTCATTTTTCTCTTGTAATAAGGATAAGGGAAGTACATATGGTGGCTCCAACCAACCACGAGTCAACAAGACGTAGACTTAATGGGGCTTATCACATTTATGAGCAACTACATGTTGTAGGGCATACCAAAAGCAAGATATAAAGTTAGCTGTTATTGACACTGAATTCCAGCTTTGCTGTTTGGAAAGTGTTAAGAGTATATCGTGGAGACAAGATTTTGAGCATGTTTATAAGGAATGGGTAATCCTCTCTTATTAAACTGATTTTATGAGATGAGTTAAGCCCACCAATTTTTTCATAGTATCAAAGTCTACCACACGACGAACCCCATGACAAGGACTAGAAAAAATATCGGCTTGCACGTTAGGAATTGTTGAAAAATAATCTCACATTGCCTGTGGACAAGACCTTGGGCAACCCTCTCTTATTGAACCTGTTTTATGAAATGAGTTAGGCCCAAAAATTTCTTCATGATATTAGAGTCTACCACAGGATTATTAGGTCCACACTATTTACCCAATGAAAAAGACCAGGAAAAATACTGGACTGCACGTGAGGAGAGAGTGTTGAGGAATGATCTCACATTGCCTGTATAGACAAGATCTTGGGCACCTGCATAAGGAATGGACAACCTTCTCTTACTGAATCGGTTTTATGAAATGAGTTAAGCTCATAGATTTCTTCATAGAAAAGCCTACTTTTCAATTGATTGAGATTCTTGATAATCATTGCTAATAATTTCAATAATTAAAATATAAGAGAGTTGATAGGTTCCGATTGTAGAATAGATGGAATATTGATGAATATTGAAGTGAAAACGGAAATATGTGATAGTACTCCGCTTGAGGTAAGAGATCACCATTTATAATTTATTCAATGCCGCTTCCCTATCGCTAATGCTCAATAAATAACCCTACGTAAACACCTATACGCGCGTGCACACCTCTAACTCTTAAAGATAAGGGCAACAAGTCCTAACAGGATGGAATTTCTACGATAAACATAAAGAATAGATGAAGATAACATAACTAGTCTCTCATCATCCTAATCCAAGTATCCAAATAAAGATAACATTTAGGCAGCTAATTGTTGTGGAGCACAATCCATTTTTATCAATGACCATCGAGTATGGACATGAAAATGATGAAATATTACATTCATGGGGTATTATTTACCATTTGATAAATGCATGTATTATTTTTTTTTCTAAGCACTGTAGAAATTAAAGATGAAAATTGGTTAGTAAGCTTTTTGAAGAGTGCTTTGTGTTTTCAAAGAAAGAAATAATAAAGTATGAAATTGACTTCTTACTTATCAAAAAAAAAATTTTAAAAAAAAAACGTGTAGTCGTACAGCTTGGAGGATGAAGGGTGGCTGCGTGGCCACCCTTCTCTTGGGTGGTGGTTGGGAAGTCACCTACCCTTCTTCTCTGTTGGGGGTGGTCGTGTGGCCACCTCTCTTTCTCTCTGCCTTTAAGTATTCTATAAATAATAAGCCATCCCCAACAACTGAAAATATTTTATAAAGTGAATTATTTGTTAAATATTTTTTGAAAAAAGGTTTGTTTTTTCATTTTGACAAAAAAAAAAAAAAAAAAAAAAAAAGGCCTTTTTATACTCAAGATTAAATAAGCTTCGCCTTTGGAAGTAATCAATGACAAACAAATGTTCTCTTTAATAAAACTCGAACAAGAGTACAAGATCGTTGAATGGACTTGATTCTCCATTTTGTTTTGGGCCAGGTGTATGTTTTTGGGTACTCTGTCGTGATGTAGGCTATTTTGTATTTATGGAACGCTTGGGCTGCAGTTGGACTTTTTATTTAATGGGCCTAGCATTTTAATGGGCCATTTCATTTTGGTCTCCACTATACAAAACCCAAGCAGCTGTTGAATTGACATGGGCTGGGCCGCCAAATTCTGCCAGAAAAATAAGATATTAAAAGGAAATAATAAATATATTTAGATTCATGTCAAAAAAAATATATATAAATATATTTAGCTTGCTATCCATGATCTATCCCTTTTAGTCAAATAATGAGGATCCATCGGATATAATTTTATTTTGTGTGGAATCTAATTTAGACCATGAAATTAAAATAATTTTCTTCATTTCATAAATTCTAATATAATAAATTTTGGGAAATAATGTTTCTCATGATAACGTTAAAGAGAAAAATCTCCCATAGGAATCTCAAATAAATAAATAAGAGTCAGATGATTAAAGGGACTTAAGGTATTTCTTTTTTTAAGGGAATTCTTTCATCTTCATTCCATAATAAGAGATCCAAGGCGTAAAGTTCTTACTGAGAAACATAACGAAAACCTATGAAAAGTATAACATCGTAGTTACACTGAAAATCTAACAATCAAAAACGTATCTACCTCCTCCGATCCAACCCATGTGCACACTTCATTTAAGGGGCAGATCTGCTATGTGCAGATTCGATCTTTTTTTTTTTTTTTTTTTTAACGTGTCCACACAAAAGGGGGGAGGAAAGATTCGAATTAGTGACCTCCGCTTCATTAGGGATGGTCTCCAGCCGATTGAGCTATCTCTTGGGGACGTGCAGACTAGATCTGAGTACATGGGTAAGTCTTATCCCTAAAGAAACAATTGACCCGGTCGTGAGATAAATCTCTCACACCAAAACTCTATACCTGCTTAGCTCAAAGGTTAGGATAACATAATAAAACAAAGAAAACCATCATCAATGGCAAGATCCCGGCAAGAAAATGCAGAGGAAACCCTGCGCGTGAGATCCATGCGATCCACACTCCAGCTCGCACGAACCACATCCGGCGCTTGCCAAAAAAAAGAGAGAAAAAGTCTGGTGTCTACTGGGCACTATAGCACCAAGGAGAAACGTGTAGTGGCGTATACGGGCTTAGGCCGACCAGCAGCAAAAGAGTAGATCAACAACAGAACAAGCCAATCTAAATTTTTCAGCAAAATATCGACGATACCCAAGCGTGAAGAGAAGCCAAAAGACGAGGTGATAGGAACGGCTGTTATTGTTACTGAATTTGAACACTGCTGCTGGATTTCAAAATCAAACCATAGTAAAGAAAATGAAAGAAAGAACAAAAATAATGGGGGGGTGGGGTGGGGGGAGGGAGATGGATAGAGGCTAGGGCGGTATTTCTAATATTCCTACCACGTGAATTACAATAATTTTTCAAGGTAATTTCACTTTAGATATCTTGATTTACCACTTGATTTGACAAGCCTTTCAAACTTCAAAACCTTTCAATTTGAACCCCTGAACTTTTAATTGCAGTAAATTTGAACACATCCGTCAGATTTAGTCGTTAACTTCTAACGAAAATACCTAAAAAGACCAAAATATCTATGATTTTCATTTAAAAAGAAAAACCACTCATGGGTCTATTCATGACCCATGCTTGGTCGACCAGAGCTAACCCACGGCTGGGTCGCAATCGTGACCCTAACATTTTTCTTTTTTTACTTTATTCTTTAATTTGGAATTAAAGATAAATTTAGAATTTTATAAAAAAAATCAGGGGTATAAACGTCATTGTCTTACTTTTAACTTTTAAAATCTGATGGATGAGTTCAAATTGACTGCAATTGAAAATTTAGGAGTTCAAATTGAGAAGTTTTGAAGTTTTGAGAGTTTGTCAAATCGCGTGGTAGTTCGAGGTCTAAAGTGAAATTAATAAGTATTTTTCTTTGAAAAAAGTACACACATCTTCAAACAACCACTTCATTGGTAATGTCCTCCAAACTATTAATTGAGTCAATATTGTCTTAACTACCAAAAATTGGTCAATGCCAGCAAAAGACAAAAATGACCTTAAAATTTTTTCAACATACAAGCGTGTATTTTTTTTCAATAATTAACAATAATAATTTAAAAAGTATGTGTACTTTTTCTATGAGACCCAAAACTTAGAAAATTGCATTAAAAAAAAAAAACTTAAAATAATTTTTCTTGGTCAAAAGTACAACCAGGTCAAAAGAAGAATATGTATTAGTATTTCCTTGACCCACCTTCCCAACGCAAACTCAAAATTTTTCAATTTTGGCAGGAAAAAAGAAAAAGAAAATAATTTGAAAAACATCTGGGAAGTGTTGGCACGTAGCGGGACTCTGATTGGTCGCCCAAAAAGAAAAAGGAACGAAGCTTCTGAAAACCCAACTTCCCAAAATACCCAACAACTTCTGGAAACAAGAGAAAGTCTCATCTCTCCTTAATATTTTTTACTTACAAGGGCAGTTCTGTCAACATTGAAGTCTACGCAGGCGGCAGTTAAGTTCCCGTTTCCGCGTCTGCAGCGGCACATCGCTGTATATTTCCTTTGAAAAGGCCATTTCATTTGTCTTCAACAAATCCACCGAAAAATCAAAACAAAGAAATCTCAGAGAGAGAGAGAGATAGAGAAAATGGGAGATTGCAGGCCATTGGGTTTCTTGCTGGGGCTGCCTTTTGCACTGGTGGCATTGCTTTTGTCCGTTGTGGGTGCAGTTATTTGGGTTATTGGGTGAGTTTTCTTTTGTGTTAATATTGTTCATCTTCTTTCCCTCTATGTTTTCTTTGTTTCTTCATTCAATATAGCTTCCTCATGATCTTGGAAAATCGCTTATAACGTGACAGTAAAAATCAATAACTAATTTATTTTTGCTTCTCTCACGTTATTCTAGTTGTATTATAACAGTTATTTGGGTTATTGCCTATTGGGTGAGTTTTCCTTTGTGTTAATATTGTCCATCTTCTTTCCGTCTATGTTTTTTTTGTTTCTTCATTCAATATAGTTTCCTCATGATCTTGGAAAATCCCACAGTAGATCTTTCTTTTATGACGTGACAGTAAAACTTAGTAATTTTGATTTATTGTTGCTTTTCTCACGTTATTTTTGTTGTATTATGACAGTATACTAAATAGCGTTAATCTGTTTCTGACGGTTGATTTGATTTTGTTTTTTGTTTTTTATTTTGTTTGTTAATTTGAATTGCAGGTCTGTGCTGAGTTGCTTGTGCCCATGTTGCATATGTTGCACAGGACTTGCTAATATGGCTATGGGTCTTGTGAAGCTTCCTGTGAAAATTCTTAGATGGTTCACTAAACAGATCCCTTGTTAGAACTTTTTTTTTTTTTTTTTTTTCTTCTTCTTTCTTAAATGGCTATTTTTAGACATTTAATTCATTGCTTTATTTGTTTGTTTGTAATTTCTTTGCGGGAACTTGTATTAATTAATGCTAATTACACTATTTCATTTAGTGATATTTGGTAAAATTCCAGATTCCGTGTGGTTTGGTTCCAAAATCGGTTTTCAAACAATGACAAATTGGCAATGGCTAATGATGATGTAACACTCAGCACTGAAAAATACTAATAATGTGGAAATAAAGATTTAGTGTTTTGGATTAATTGCTTTAATCTCTGCCAATCAAGGGCTAAAGCCCAAGCAATCCTGATGATTAAACAAATTATTATTTATTATTTATTTTTAAGTTAGTAATTGGTAGTTAAAAGAAAGAAATAAATGATATTTTGGGGTGAATTCAAAAATTGTTGATTGTTTGGCCTCAACCTCGATCGTTCGGTACCTCTATTGAACGTTCAGTGATATTGCTGAACCTCCATTTTCACCAAAGGTCCAAGCTTGTCCTTGTGCAGTGTGAAGTAAATCAAATCAAATCAACTTAATTAGTTTCTTTTCTTCCTTGTGTTGCTCTGAAACACAGTAGGTTGGAGAGGCCATACATGCTTTTTTTTTTTAAAAAAAAAATTGACATAAGAGAAGAATAGGGAGTTTACTCAATTTTTCGGTTGGGCTTTATTTTGTAGGGGCTTTAAGGGTAAGGAGTTTGGGCTTAAAAATACTTGGGCACCCAGACCCTGTGTATCAGCCACTGAAACCCATAGCCTATATCTACTAAAATATAGCTAACAAGGCTATGAAAACAATACTAATAGAACTATATAAACTAACAATGTGAAACCATCTATATAAAAAAAAAACAATAAAAAAAAAAACAATGTGAAACCAACAAGGTAAAAGCTGAGATGTTATCTCTTGAAGGAATAATCAAGGTTCTCTCCTTTCCTCTCTCCAAGCCTTCTCTCTTTCCCTCTCCAAGGTTTTGAGGTGAAAAGGATGACCAAAATGGGAAGTTTGGACGAATTTAGACTTCTCATGATCGTCTAATAGGGTTGAGGTGTCCAAGGTTTAAAAAAAAAAGAAAGAAAGAAACTGCCAAACACACTATTGAACGTTTGATGTTCCACTAGAGTGTTCGAAGTTGAATTCAAACATTCAACGTTCCAATCGAATGTTTAGTCCGACAACAATTTCCTAAAAAGTTCCAAAAACGGCATCTTTCCACATTCAACCAATACCAATCTCAAGTATACCAATTGTGGAATATTTAAAGCAGGTTAAACATCGGGGTATTACATGTGCATGCCAGAAAACTCATTGTGAACAAAGACCAAGCGTTTTTGGCCTTAATTGTTGAACCCTCAAAGAAGGTTGAGAAGGATTTATGAGAAATTCTAGTGGTACAGGATTTTTAAGACGTCTTCTCAATGAAATTTTCAGGATTGCCTCCAAGAAGGGAAATCGAGTTCAGAACATAGTATAGTTCAGGCACCACACCTATATCGAAGGCACCTTTGAAATAGTTGAAGATCCACTTGAAGGAATTATTGGATAAATGTTTTATTTACCTGAGTACGTCACCATGGGGAGCACTCGTGTTGTTAAGGATATGAAGGGATCATATTGGTGGAACAACATGAAGTGGGATATTGCAAATTATGTTAAGCAATATTGCTCTAATTGTCGACTAGTTAAAGTAGAGCACCAGAGGCTAGAAGGAATGTGCCCAAGTGAAAGTGAGACAAAATAGCAATGGACTTCATCATGGGATTACCTAAAGCGTCATGGGGAGAATATGCCATTTGGGTAATTGTGCATTGTTTAACAAAGAGTGCTTACTTCATTCCTTGAAGGTTAAAGATGTTGGGGATTATGCCATAAATCTCAATGATTTTATATCTACAATTGACATTCAAGTTTGTAATGAATATAAGTTGTTATTCACTAATTAAATTATTTGAGCATATGGCATATGATATTTTGCATGGTTATTGTGATTATATATATTGTGCATGTTAAAGATCTTTAAATTACTTTGAATATGGTCTATGATGTGAGTAACAGGGTTATCACACAAACTCGTAATCTATAATAATGAATATAAAATGATGATGTCTCTAAACAATAAGTTATTGTTCGTATGGATGTAATTATGTGCAGAAGTGAAGTAAAATTTTACATAGAAGAGAGTAAGTATAGAAGTACTTATTGGGGTATGATGTTGTGTTTCATTAATGATGATTGTTGTTTGGTTATTACTTTTGATAACTATTTATGAAATGCATATTGTGTATAAGAAAATAAAACAGATGAGATAATAGCTATCAATAAAGTTGGTGATTGTAACAAGGGGGTAATGGCAAGCCAGTGGA
The DNA here is from genome assembly GCF_965113065.1 of Corylus avellana. Taxonomy (NCBI): domain Eukaryota; kingdom Viridiplantae; phylum Streptophyta; class Magnoliopsida; order Fagales; family Betulaceae; genus Corylus; species Corylus avellana. The sequence goes on from NC_142494.1 coordinate 8,599,127, forward strand.
CAAGGTGATAGTAGTCAAAGGCCTTTAATAAATAAGCTAGCTAAAACCAGTAGGATTCCGTAGCAAACAAGTAAACTTTATATGGTCGAAGGTCTAGCACTCGTGAAGACGGACTGGTAAGAGCATTGACATGAAAGGAGTGCTAAGAAAATAAATTTTAATACTCAAACTAAATAACCACTACATTGCATATTTATGCATTCATTAATCCATTTCTATTCTTTGGTTGTATAATAACCAATTGGGGGGGTTTTTTCTTTAAAAACAAAAAAAACAAAAAAAAAAAAACGAATTAGCACTCACGTGCAAGGCATATGCTTATTCACGGTATGAGATGATGATATAATTTATAATAAGATAAAGTTCACTTAACTCCCTCAAACTACCACCTCAATGACAATTTATCCCACAAATTATCAATTGTGACAATTTACCCCCAAACTATCAAAACAATGACAATGTACCACCAATTTTTTAAAAATGACAAAATTACCTTTACTAAAATAAAAACAAAAATACTAAAATTTAATTTTTTTTTTTTCAAATTTTTAAGGGCATTTTTGTCTTATGGAATATTTTATAAGGATAATTTCATCATTTTGCTAGTATTAGGGGTACATTGTCATTATTTTGGTAATTTGGAGGGTAAATTGTCGTAAGTTTGTGGGGTAAATTGTCATTGGGTGATAGTTTGAGAAGGTTAAGTGGACTTTACCCTTTATAATATTAGAAGTTTCACTACACAACATTAAAAACTTGAATTTGTGGGCCTAAAATTTAATTAAAATAAAATAAAGGGGTAACTTCACTTTAAACTCTTGAATTACCACGTAATTTGACAAGCCTCTCTTAAACTTCAAAACCTCTCAATTTGAATTCTTGAACTTTCAATTGCCATCAATTTACCCCCATTAGTCAATTTTTGCCGTGAAAATCCCTAAAAAGACAAAACTACTCTTCAATTTTCTTTTTATTAAAAAAAATTTTTTGAAAAAAATGGAAAAAAAAATGATAAAAAAGGGTCACAAGGTGGCCCAACCGTGGGTCACTTTGTGATTTTTTTTAAAATAATATTTTCTTTTAATTTTTAATTTGAAATTAAGGGTAAATTTCAAATTTTATAAAAAGTCAGGGGTATAAACATCATTATCTTACTTTTAAAGTTTAATATCTGATAGAGGGGTTCAAATTGACTGCAATTAAAAGTTAATGAGTTCAAATTGAGAGATTTTAAAGTTCGGAAGGGGCTTGTCAAATTGCGTGATAATTCAGAGATCTAAAGTGAAGTTACTCCAAAAATAAAACTTAATAATTGTGCGAAGTACATTACCTTTATATCCTTTAAAAGTTGATATGATTTTAAAATTATTTGGATCAAAATCTAATAATAATCGATCTCAGATTTAATTGCGATTTTAAAAGTCACGTCAACTTTAATTCAATGATAAAAAATGGCATTAATTTATATTAGACAAAACATATTTATGAATCCAAACCCATCTATAAACTCTAAAAAAACCCTTTTCAAAACACTTTTTAAACAAAAGGGTTAAATACTATATACTCCCTAGGGTTTCATAACATTATTTGTTTCTCCCTAAGGGTTCATTTTTATTACAGGAGATCCTTGTGGTTTTGATAATAGACTAAATTAGTCATTCTATCAGTTGACTTAACGGAATTTCACGTGAACCAATTATTTTTTAATTAAAAAAAAATTAAGTGGGTGCCACGTATTAACATTTGATTGGTTCACGTGGAATTCTGTTAAGTCAACTAGCGGTCAACTGATAGAAGGACTAATTTAGTCTATTATCAAAATTACATGGACTTCCTGTAATAAAAATGAAATCTTAGGAGGAAAAAAATAAAGTTATGAAACCCCATGGGGTATTTAATATTTAACCCTAAACAAAAACCAAAATTCACTTTCAAAATTCAAAACCATTGTCCTACCTATATAATAAATAAAGAAAAATGCTAGAGGTCAATAAGTTTTTCATATTTTGCTCATATTCTGATATTCCCTTATAATCAACGGTTAAATTTATAGGGTCCACAATTGCCTTATGTGAGATCTACATAAGTTTACAAATTCAATAATTAATTGTAAAGAAATATTAGCTAAATATAAAAAATTTATTGACCCTTAGCATTTCTCATAAGCGCTTTTTTGTTTTGGTACTTTTAATTTTAACGATTTTATTGTTATTCACCTGTATTTTATTTTATTTTATATCATATGTAGATTGTGTTGCCTTATTAATAAATATGAAAAAATCTCGTCCAGAAAGAACCGCATGGCAAGTTCTGGAACTTTCTACAGGATTCTCAAACCATCAGAACTATGTATCGACTGTCATTCGCAGCACTTCCTTCACACGTGACGCAACACCACACCGCTTCCTTATACTCAGCCTCACAGCTACGCTGTCATCGTCAACATCAAAGCACAACTACAAGCAAAAACCGAAGCCAATTGAAAGAAAGCTTTGGCCTTTCTGAACTTGGAATATTGAAAGGATAAGTGAAAGTGAGGAAGAGAAAGAGGGAAGTGGAACAAAATATGGGGGTGGACTACTACAAGATATTGCAGGTCGATAGGAATGCCAACGATGAGGATTTGAAGAAGGCCTACAGGAAGCTTGCGATGAAGTGGCACCCTGATAAGAATCTCAACAACAAGAAAGAAGCCGAAGCCAAATTCAAACAGATCTCTGAAGCCTATGAGGTACTTGTGCTTTTCCTTATCCATTAGCTTACGTTTTTTTATTGTGTGTTCCACCAGAACATGTGTGATGTGTTACTTCTACACAAATTCTTTCTGGTTTTTAGGATTACCCATCATATTGGATTTCTGGGTTTTGTTGGGTTTTTAGCTTTGTTTGTCATATTTGTATATTTCATGTCTGAGATCCTGAAAAGTTTTGGTTTTGTTTAATTTGTGTTGGGAATTTGGAATCTCTGTTTCTCTGTGCGATTTTCTTCTTTTGACATGTGGATATTGCAATTTTACTCTCTCAATATTTGAATTTTAAGACCACCCATGATCAGAGTTTGTGCAGAAGTTACTGGGTTTTTGTTAATTCTTGATGGGAATTCTTGCAGGTTCTCAGTGATCCCCAGAAGAGAGCAGTATATGATCAGTATGGAGAAGAGGGCCTAAAGGGTCAGGTGCCACCGCCCGGTGGTGCTGCTGCTGGCCCTGGTGGAGCTTCGTACTTTTCGACTGGTGATGGGCCGACGACGTTTCGATTCAATCCTCGAAGCGCGGACGACATTTTCGCCGAGTTCTTTGGAAATTCGAGCCCGTTTGGAGGCATGGGAGGTGGTGGTGGAGGCATGAGAGGGTCAAGATTCTCAAGTGGGATTTTTGGTGATGATATATTTGCATCTTTTGGGGAAGGAGGAGGAGGGGGAGGGTCTATGAACCAAGGTGCTCCTAGGAAAGCTCCTCCTATCGAGAACAGGTTGCCTTGTAGTCTTGAAGAGTTATATAAGGGGGCTACCAAGAAGATGAAGATCTCTAGAGAAATTGCTGACATCAGTGGGTGAGTAATTTTTCTTAATTGATTATTTAACTTTGCTCAAATTTTGATTCTTCACTCGTGGTTGCGAATTTGGTTTGTGGGTATTAGTTGTTTGATCAAATTGAGTGATTGCCTTGTTCTGATTCCTTGTAATTAATTGGTTTTGCTGGTTTGATCAAAAAGACTCCATTTGCATTTGCAAGAGAAAGGTTGTCATACATTTGGGATAACAGGACAATGAAAATTAGCCATTGATTTTTATTTTTTTACAAGCTCTTGCTGATTCAAAGTTTGATTTTTACTGCCACGTCATTCCTGTGGCATTCCAATTGTATGACAGTCATAGTTATCTACTAAATAGTATTATTCATTTTGCAATTTGAAAGTTTGCTTCTTTGCATTTGGATTGTAATGGAATATGTCACTTTGGGGGAAGAAGTGGATTTGCACTTTTGAGTTGATAACTTCTACTTGATTTGGCTTAGAGAGTAGTTTTCATACATTAACCTGAGTGATAGGTATCTAAGTTTGTTCAAATTAAGGAATTGTTTTGTTTTTTGTTTTTGATTTTTGTGATTAGAGTTGTTTTGCTTTTAATTGGCTGATAATTGGAAATAGTTTCTTCCTTTTGAAGTATAAAGGGGCCTTTACCTGTTGTGACCTATTAAAGCAGGGTTGTTGGAACAAGTTTTGCAAGGTCATGTTTAGATCATTTTATGTAAACAGATCAAGGTATAATAACATTTTTAATAGAATGCTTGTGTAGATGTAATATATGCCTTACGGACCTTTGTTCTTCTTTTTCTTCCTAATAGGGGGTTTCTCTTCTATACTTCATGTGTACTTAGCTTGCGTTCCTCTGCCTTTTCCAATGAGATTGAATTACTTATAAATAAAAAATAAAAGACTATCTGTTATTCTAACACAGAAATGTTAGAAATGCGTGACCAGTTTAGGGTCTTAAATGGACATAAAACCAGAAAGGCTATATTAGGAGAAGGGTCCTCTCCATTAATGAAATGGAGAGGAGCCAGTTCCTTATTCAATAGAGGCAAAATTGTCCCCAAAAAAAATGAAATGACAATTTTGCCCCTCTTAAAATAAAAAACCGGCTCCTCTCCATTTCAAATCTCCGTTTCATTTGAATTGGAGAGGACCCTATTCCGCTATATTAGGAGGGTTTTGGGAAACACAATTTTATAAATTTCCTGCCTGGGAAATTTATCTTTAGGTCGTTTAGTCTTGGTAATGATGAGGAAAAATTGCTTATTTTTATAAATATCTTACTTGTTGTATGGTCTTTGCCTGCCTATAAGTCATTGTTTAGTTTAGTCAGAGTGTGGGATTTCACTTAGAAGTCGAAGGAAAGATTCCCTTAACATTTGGCTCGAAAAAGTCTCCCCCCCCCCAAAAAAAAGGTTATTATGAATAGTGTAGTACAAACGCATCATGTATTTCTTGTTCTTGGTGTTTATATGGTATGATACTGTAGAAATGCTTTCTTCATGAAGTCGATATTTGCATAACAGAACCTTGAACTAGCAACTGCCACTTGAGCTGGTTTATGAAGAACTACTGGAGAATTGCTCTTTGTGGCTGTGATGTGATCTAGACATAATTAATTGCTTTTTGGCTGCAAATAAAATAAATGTTTCAAGATTATGATATTCAATTTTAAACATGTTTTAATGAGTTTTCATTTTAGATAATTGGTATTATCCTTATTACTTGGCATTTTATAGGAATGGGAATACTAAACAACCATGCTTTTCATGACTTCCTGAATTCATCTAGTATAGTATCTTCAGGCAGAGTAAAACCAGTTAATGCTGACAAGATATGGAGTTGATTGCCTAGTTTTTGACCGTTCTTATCGGCCCTTAATTTATTTATTTTTTTAATAAGACTAATCCAAGAGCTAATGAGCACCGTCACATTAGATTTAGTGAGATGAGGGTGTAGTTATTTATCATTACTCCATTGAAATTGCTTGACGTCATGCATATTTTCTCACTCATTCTGTGTTTTTTGCAGCAAGACAATGAAAGTGGAGGAGATTCTTACCATAAACATAAAGCCTGGTTGGAAAAAGGGCACAAAGATCACCTTTCCAGAGAAAGGGAATGAGCAGCCAAATGTTATACCTGCAGATCTTGTGTTCATCATTGACGAGAAACCCCATAGCGTGTTCACTCGAGACGGAAACGACTTGATCGTCACGCAAAACATATCCTTGGCTGATGCCCTCACAGGTTACACAGTGCACCTGACTACCATAGACGGCAGAAAGTTAACCATCCTAATTACTAATGTGATTCATCCAAACTATGAGGAAGTTGTTCCTGGGGAAGGGATGCCAATCCAAAAGGACCCTACAAAAAGAGGGAACTTGCGAATCAAATTCAACATCAAGTTCCCAACTAGGCTTACGGGGGAGCAGAAAGCTGGAGTCAGGAAACTACTGGGTCAGTGTCAGTGAGCAAGTACTACTCAACACTGAACGGAGCAAGTACTTCTGTGAATATATATATATAGTTTTGTATTTTTGGTAAACTAATATGATAGTTTTGATTTTTTTTTTTTTTTTTTTTTTTTTTTTTTTTTCATTATTGATAAAGGGTCGAGGATTGACATATTGGTGATGTTATCAACACATAGATTGGTGTCGTCTTTTCAATAGTTTTAAATAAAACAGCTTTCTTGCCGATGTTTTCTCGCTTTTGTGGAGCTCTGCTGAATATAGAGCATCTCTAGCAATATTAGCTAGAATAGCTACTGAAAAAGGACAAATTTTCATTTTAGCTATTGCTTAATTTAGATGTACTCCAATAGATTGTTTCTTCTACTATTTAAATATTATTTTTTGTAAATTCTTTTATTCTTTTGTTTTGTTTATCTCTCTCTCTCCCTCTCACCCTAGCTAAACAGCCCCACCACCGCACCAGTCTTTCGTCTCTCTCCCCCTCTTCCTCTAACCCAAGCTAACAGCCCCATCAAACACATACAAATCGGCAGTGGAAGGGCTAATCCTGCAGGCACAAGATCTCTTCATTTTGGACTGGAGCACATACGATTTTTGCATTTGTTTTGGGTTTATGTATTTGGCCGAAAATGGGTTGAGAGGAATGTATTAGGTTGGTTTTCTATTTGCTTTTGCACTTCTCACATAATGGATATTGTGAGGTTTTGGTTTGCTGGGAGAGAGGGATGTCGAGTTGCAATGAGAAGAAAAATTTAGAGAGGACGGTGCTGGGTTAACGAATTTGACGGAGAAGGCAAGGATGGGAGGGAGCGAGAGAGAGAGAGAGAGAGAGAGAGAGGAGAGAGAAGGGAGTAAGAAAATATTAAATAAATGATCTAGCGTGCTAAGTGAATAGCAAGAAGTTCCTACTCACTGTAGCAAAATGTTAATTTTAGCTATTCTGCGGAAGACAATTTAGCTAATAATAGCTAAATTTAACTATTATGAACCTTTTAGCTACTCTGCTGGAGATGCTCAGTATTCATATGGGAGATCGTGATTGTGAACTTTTAAGAGCCTCAACTATAGGGCTTTTTTTTTTTTTTTTTTTTTTTAATCTTCATTTTATTTTATTATTATTTTTTTCAAAAAAAAATTGTCTTTTTCCTCGTAGCTTCAGGTTGAAGTATATTTATATTTTGGAAAAATCAACCGAGTTTCAAGTTCATCCCTAAAAAATTTTATTGTTCCAAATGAATCAAGCGATTTCCGAAAAGGTCCATTTGAACAACTGGATTAATTTGGAAGACAGAATTTTCAAAGGATGAATATGAAAAATTCGACGATGTTTCAGAGATTAAACATGTCTTTACATCGTCTATTAGAATGATGAAAACCGACCACATGGGGGAGTGAAAAATATGTCCATTATATATATATATATTCTTTTTTAACCTTTTTCGATTGGTAAATTACAGAAGAACCGGTGGGGCTTGAATCCACGACGTCACCCTCTACCTTACTACAGAGAGGGCCATAGCTCAAAGGTAGAGAGATATCCATTCATATTCAATTTCAGTAAATGTGCTTTGCACCTTTATAGAAAGTGTTGGATTACAGGGATGGTTCTGCACCATTTACAGATAAAAAAGAAGGCAAAACAATGATGAAACGTCTCTTATACAATAACAATGTCGTCATTTCTTCACTCGCTGTAATCTGAGGATGTATATCTTGCAGCTTCATCTTGGCCAACTTTCGGCTCTCCGCCTCCGTCTCCATACCCGTCTCCCTCCTCATCTGAGTCTCCATTTATATATTCCTCCATATCAACATCCCCTTGCACATCTTCCGCATCCCCTTCATTGTCATCACCACCACCATCATCTTCTTCATCATCATCATCTTCTTCTTCTTCTTCTTCTTCTACATCTACGTTATAATAGGTACTCTGCAGCAAGTTATCAGGCCTGCCATTATAGGGAGGGGCATACTCATCCATCACATTATCATCAAACTCATCTCCTGTTGCCAGACCATTTTCATCGTCGTAATCCGATCTTTCGGAACTGCTAGTATTTCCACCGTCCTCCACTTGCAACCGCATGTTTTCATCCCCACTCCACTCTTCCCTGACCAAGTCACTTGGTGATTTCTCAAGGATGATCTCTTTGGGACTCTCTTTTTCTCTATCAACTATAACTACCTTTGCAGATCTCTGCCTGCTTCTAATGCTCCGACGACCTCGCCCACGCCCTCCTCGTCCACGTGGTCGCCCTTTCCATCCCAGTATCTGCCCAAATCTGTCGCTGTTAGTGGTTGCACTTTTTTTGCGAGATTCAGCTCTGGAACGAATGACCCTTCTTTCTGATCTTCCACCACGAGTACGACCACGGGCCCTTCCACGGCCCCCTCGTCCACGACCAGAGCTAGTAAGTCCAATAGTTGAATCAACCCAGTTCTCTTCCTTAAGATGTTCATCTTTATATGGTGCATGAGCTGTACCATCATCTTTTGAATTCTTGCCGATAGCATATTTTGATGGAAGCTTCTGAAAAATAAAAAATAAAAAAAGAACGTCAGGTGTATATTTGTTAATAAGAACATTAATCAATCAAAGCACAAATTTAACCAAAAGGAGCAGTCAGCCTCGGGAGGTCAGAACTACTGGTAACTTATGTTATCAAGCCACAAATGTTGCCCTGCATCTCTGACATTTAGCTGGACTTGGAGTATAGCATTCCACCCGTTTAACACATGCCAGAAATCTATGTTCAGATACTTCCATTGTAAGCGGCACAAACCGTGTCAAGACCAAGACATATTTGGAAAGTGTGCCCAAAATGCACCTCCAAGGCATGGCCCAAAGAATCATATTCCCCGAGACCGATGTGCCTGTGAGGCGGCTAGGACCATATGCCTCAGCTCACCATGCTTTCAGCCACAATAAATTGGCACCTCCTTAAATATAAGATTAAATCTTTATAGATATACAGTTTACTCTAGAACTGAATACTCACATGTTTACAAACCTTTCTTTTATCGAATACTCATGCTCTTTTTTTTTTTTTGATAAGTATCGAATACTCATGCTCTTTAACAAGTAACTCACACTTCATATTCCATATTCCTACTTTCTTTTATCGAAGAGGTACTAATATCTAGAATCCTCAACACATGTTAATACTTTGAAGGGAGGCGGGGGGGGGGAGAGAGACAGACAGCAAAGAGATGGGAAAAAATCTCCTTCAAACTTCACTTATTGTCCATGTAAAAATCTTAAAATATTAGCCACTATATGACAATTCACCAGTTGGTATCTTTACCACTGTAGCACATAACAAATCCACACACACACACACACACACACACACGGGGATTTAAGAAATGGTAGAATAGGAAGACATTCACACACGCATGCACACACCTACACAGGTACACACTTGCATAAATGTCCATGCTATTCCTTTCCAGACAAAATTTGTCTAATTAAAACCACTGTACTGCATGTCAAGTCTGACCTTTGTATTTAGGTAGGATTGAGCTACTAAGTCAAAAGAACGATTTCTATTATATAGGTAATGTGTTCCAATTTCCGCTTTGCGCCGACAGATCTTTTACAACATGACACACTTGAAAACAAAGAGTGATCTTTCTTTTTTTAACCTCCATACTGACTCTTTCCCTACTCTTTGCCGTTAAACCATCCATCCAGCGGGAGATAAAGCCTCTCCAGCCTACTAGAATTGTTGTTTTACAAACTTCCTTTATCAAGATATGAAACCTAGTGCTGAAGTGAAAGCTACTGGTGAAGGCATGTAACCGTTCTTTATTTGAATTTATTTATTTTCTCCATTTGACATAATTCAGTAGTAACATGAAAAGAATACTCACTATAACCCAAGAACCCTTGTCCTTCTGAGAGTCCACCTTCTGCTGCAGAATATATGAGATTGATGAGTCGAATTCCATGAACCTTAGAGCCACAGCAGCAGTTGTATGTGGTATCCATGGAAGTGCAGGAACTGTTTCAGAACCAAACGAACGTCCTGAAGGGTTAGAGTAATCCAACAGCTCACTGGTGCTCTCAAAGTTTGAAGACAAATAGTCCCTCTTTATGGCACCTTCCAATGATGTCATAATCTGCAAAAGAACACAAACACATTCTACTACTTGGTAAGTTCTCCAAAAGTACACCTACAAATGAGAAACACAGCTAAGACACTGTTTTCAACACGTGCTTCCATTTTCCTTTACTTTTTGATAAGTGATCGAACTATTCGCTGATGAAAATCATTTCGAATGACCATGAAAAGGCAACATCGAAAAGCCATCAATAAACCAGAGAGCAAAAACTTGCCATAATAAGTATTTAAACTTCTGTTCCCAGTGGCATCACCTCCCATTGATTCTGGTGTCTTTCCAATTTCCAATATCAGTGGGTGTACAGGCATCCAGCATACTTGGTCGACCATTTCAAATTTCCCCTTTGCAACTTTTGCATTTCCATGCTGATGTAGGACAGGTTTTGGGAAACCCATGTGCTTGTGGTTGTGGTAAGCTTTAAGGTTTTAAAAAATTGTGAATTTAGGCTGGCGAATGCCATCCAGGGTAAACAAATATAGGATTCAATAGCAGAGAATGCTTGGAAAAGTGAACAAAATGGATGGAATTTACTAGCAGAAGCCGGTGAAGGATTTGAAGGCTGGGGTTTTAGGGTTTCAAGCATACAAAGGAAAGGGTAAATTCGTAGGAGTTGCATAAAATTACAGATCTGTCCCTCATTACAAAAATAACCATAAATGTCTAAAATAAAAACACAAATCAAAAGTGTTTTAACCCTAGACTCCTTAAAACACGATCTTTGAAACCTTATGACTTGTCCTAATCTGATGTTGCACATAAGCCCCCCACACAAGAAAAACTCTAAATTGGCAAAACTGAAAATCACTCTAAAGAGAGCAACTTCACCTTTCTCCCATGGCTGCCACAGGTGTTCCCAAATTTTCAAACCCTCGTATTGCATCCTAAATTCACTCCTGTTTTCCCGGAGAGACACATGTAAATGGAATTTGGAACCCACATTGTAAGATATCATGTGGTTTCTAATATCAGTATCCATTTATTAATGAAAAGGCCCACTAACTAGTTACAGTATCATTAACTCTCATACTCCAGGAATGGACAAGAAAATGAAGAAATTTGAAATCACAAGCAAATATAACGAGAATGATGTTTGGAAGCTCTAATGCATATCCCTTCGAACAAGGCTAACTTATAACCTGAAGAAGGTCTTCAGCCAATGATAAGGAGTGCAATTTCATGCCCCATGATTTTCGATGACTGTCAGTCCAAAGAGGTTGAAGAGCTTCTGGTGGAAGAGAAACCTGCCAAGTCAGAATCAAGACAATATAAGCTGCATGAACATTTAACCCCCCACCCCCACCCCCCCCCCCCCCCAAAAAAAAGTAATAATCAGCCAACAAAGTTCGCAAACGGCCATTCAAAATACAATATTTCTGTTATAAACTGAAACTCTAATAACTTGAAAAATATATACAAGCGTATAAACTGCAGGCATACCTCAACCAAAGCTAACAGCAACTTAAGTAATCGTATCTGGACAGGAGCTGAGAGTGAACCACACCAAGTACAATGAGGACCCACCTTCGGTTTCTCTTCACATTGAGACACATGTTCAGAAAAATTTAAGCTGCTCCCAGATGAACTGTATGTCTTATGGCAGGAAGGACAGTGGTTGTCTTCAAAAGAATAAATATCATGACAGTAATCACATGTACCCAGCAACTGTGTACACCTTTTTTTCCCATACTTCATTGCACATAATACCGAGGAATTAAAGCATTCTTTCCACATCCATTTTTCAAAATCCTGATATCTCTTCAATGCATCATTTTTTTCACCTTCATTTCTTCCAAGCTCAATTGCAAAAGATGTTGAGGTCTCTGACATATCAGAATCAGAGACACACACAGTACTTCTAGGGCTATCAGTACCTATGCTGCAATCAGGGCCAGGAGGCATTTCAATGGCTTCTGTTTTGACAGAGTCTCCATTATGTCTCCTCATGTTAGCACAATGCATATTCCTCCTAAAAGATTCCTTGAAGGACATCTCGATCTTTTGCAACATCGTGTGCAAATGAGATTCTCTAACCCCACGTACATCTAAAGATGACAACAGAGCATCAAAACCCTGCATGTAGATGGTAGAAACTGATGAAAACCAGCATGGGCAATATGGAATATGTATGCGTAGGCAATCTTAGAAAAATTAACTGGTCAATGTTTCAGGATAAGTAGCACTAGAAGAAGATAAAATAAAATATTAAACACCCATCAAATACTGCACATGGCAAAAATGCCGTGTTTTAGCACCGAAGATCCTAAAGTAGCAAACATCTCTTGCGTCTACTGCCATCAAATACAAAAGGGCAAGGAGAATGTAGAACAGCTGCTACTACACAAACAAAAATAAAAAGCACAAAAAATTCATATAAAAAATAGATGCATGCATTAGTGTAATAATCTTATAGAGACTGCTAAAGCATATAATGGCTCGCCAAAGAGAAAAGTACCTCTTCAGAATCAATAAGCCTCCAACATCCATCATGCAATTCAACAAAGATCCTGCCACAGCCCGGATCATTTCGAGAAGAAGATGTAATGAATTGCCAGTATCGATTACGTCTACGATCCTGACCAAGAGGCAGTGATCTATACACACACATCTCTTCTGCCTTATGCCCAATGTAAGATTTTAGCTGCGAGCGTGACCTTTCAGCGATATACGCTGCTTGCTGATATGGAAGATTCTCTGCACCAGCAGAGTAATCTTGCATTTGCAGGTTATCTTCAGAGGGCAAACGGCTAAGGTAATTTTGGTCATTCTGTAAATCATTTAACTGTTCTTGCTGGACGGCAGGGGCCACAGACGTCTCATTGTTTTTGTCATTGCCTGTAGGAAATGGACTTTGCCTACCCTCTGCCAAAGAAATTGTAAGGTTATGTTCCGTCTTGTTCCCCGTAAATGGTGAAAAATGCATCTTCATTACAAATTCTTCTTTCATACGGCGTTTATCAAGTTGTGCTTCTGCCCACATTTGCTTTTTTAGAGCATTTGCTGCTTCTAATCGTTCCTGAAAACCATTCTCATTTCAGATCAGACAATCAAAAGCAATTCAACAAATTACTTTTTTTTAAAAAAAAAAAAAAAAAAAAAAAAAATTGAGGAAATGATACCTCAAGGACAACGCGAATTGAGTTTCCTTCAATTGCAACACCAATTAAAGCAATGAGTGCATTAAGGCGCTCCTCAACACTCAGATCAGAGTACTCTCCTTCCATAAGTCCCTGAACCCAAGGTTCACCAGGATTGCTTTCATCAATATCTGTATCTTCTTGATTAACAATGGCCACACTATTGCCGATTCCAGAGACATCAATAGACTGTGCAATAAGAGAACCAGTATCTTTATCCTCATTTATCACTCTAGACTGCATTGGAGACAAACCTTCATCAGCATTCCCGAGACCGACTTGTGGAGTTTCCATAAAATCATCACTTCCCTTACCACTTCCCACAGGAGTTGCACTGAATTTGATAGCTTCTTCGGAATTGTGGTCTTCTTTATTTGGATTTATTTCAGCACCTAAATCATCAACCTCAGGATCCTCTCCTACATCACTTTCAGAATCTCCATCTCTTTCAGCATCATCAGCATCTTCTCCATCCACAATCCCGCTTTTAAATATCCGGATTCTTTCCCTGGCTGCAGAAAGTATTGCCTCAGCATCAGCCGGATCCTTCCGATAGGGAGGACGTACACAATATGTTGATGGGGCTGTCCTCTCAAAAAGTTTTGAATCCCTAGATAAGGCAGCAGCAATAGAAGCTTCGGGTGTCTTGCTTGTAGTGAGATCCCGAAGCCCAGATTTCTAATAACAAAATAGATAAGCTAATAAACGAATTAGTTAAATACACATAAACAGAGCTCATACAATCACCAAACTAGAGTTACCTGAATCTTTTCTGCAACCTCTAATATGGTAAGGCCCATACTTCCCTCAAGAGAAAGAACATGAAATGCTGCAAATTTGACAGTTCCAGGTGTCAATCGATGCCTAGATCTGCGTGGATTAGAAAAACCCCTCTCTTGCATTATAGCAACAGCATTTTCAACAGCTGCTCCATTGCGCAAATTAGAAATTACATCTTCACCATCATTACCCTGCATTGCACCAGGGGAATAAAATTGTAAAACAAACTGGAAAGAGTTTTCTTTCTTTTTTTTTTGATAAGTAAAATGGAAAGAGTTAAATGAACATATCCGGATCTCTTCAGGCACTTCATCCAAAGGAAAAAAGGAAAGAACTCAACACTAAGCTGATATATGCATGTAATTATTTCTAGATTAGAAATATACTTTTCAACAATCACAGGTTTATGAACCAGTATCTCTCATAATTCATACCAATTACTGACATAGTTTCCTCAATCTTTTTGAAACTTTATTAACATGTCTTTAAAGGAAAACAATGTCAATGTGAACACATAACACCAAAAATCATTAATACTCGGTTGTACATTTAACATGAATTAGGGAAAAAAAGGCTTTAAAATAGAGTAATGTTAAGGACCATCTTTTTATCCTCCTAAAGTTGATGTAGCTTTTAAAATCACCATTAAATTTTAGATGAATCATACTTGAATTTTGATCCAATGGTGATTTTGAAAGCCACATCAAGTGTAGGAGAATTAAAAGAGGATAAAAAGATAGTCCCTAGCATTACTCTTTAAAACACCTCTAAAATGCAGCATCTAGATACAACACCACCGGTCAAAGTAATAAGTTTAGCCAACTGGAAATTGGTCAAAAAACAAGAGAGAGAGAGAGAGTAGTAACCACTAGGATCAATTTTTAGCATTGAAGCACCATGCCTAAAAAAGAGAGTTCTGAATACAAAGCAATCAAAATTTAAGTAATCACATACATCAAATTTAGGTGTGGGGAATCTGAATATAGAAGCGATCACAAAAGTTGACTAATAGTGCTTAAATTTTGCACAAAACCATCATCATTGATCAACTATCTTGGTCTTCTGTTGGGGTCTGTTACAAGGCCAAGTTTATTTGGGATTGTGTTGTTGAAAAGATTCTTATGGGGTGGGATAGGTGAAGAATTCAAATATCACCTAATTAGTAAGTGCAAGGTTTGCTCTCCCACTTCTGAGGGAAGTTTAGGGATTCAGAACATGAAGCTGTTCAATCGGGGCGCCAACAAATATTTGATATTCAACATTAAAAAAGAATCAACAATATTCAGAAAGAAAAAAAGAAAAAGAAAGAAAAGGCATATGATCATCAGAAAACTTTCTACCAACTCAAAACAAACCACAAAGTGGCTAGGTGTCGAATGCGACTTGGTTCATTAAAGAGGGGAAAAAAAAAGACCAAGTCACATCTATTCTGGGTTTTAGGCTGAACCAGTATGACCTAAACCAAGCTGCACCCCAAGTAAAAGCATAGAAAATTTGACCATTCACAAATTCAGCATGGCATTCTTAATAGATAGGCTTTAGCACAAAGAAAAGTTAAATAATCAAACACCTGGAGCTAAAAATCTTAAAATGTAGAAGAGGTATTTTTTTCAAATGCATTCAATAACAAGATTACTACATAATGACATACAGCAATCAAGCCATCCATAACACAAGCATCAGAAAGTTAATCACTTGTTGGAAGAAATGACACAACAAAAAGTAGCCAGCTTTTACACTGATACAAGTGCTGAATGGATGTCACCTCATTGTCATCACGATTATAAGTCTGTTCAATATTCCTTCTCTTCAGTTGTGGCCCAAAACCTGCTGATAGAGCAAATTGCCGCAAAATTTCCGGCCATGTCAAGGGATTTAAGTGGAGCTGCCAGTTACGTATATCAAAACCCCAAGCATATGCCTGATAAAGAATGCCATTTTGAAGAAAAAAAATTACAAGATATCTAAGAATTTTGATGGAAACAAAAGAAGAGACGGAACAAAAAACAAAAAAAAAAAAAGAAGAACAAAATTGCACAAGTTACAGCCACTACTCAATAACTTACCCCTTCAACAATCTGCGGATGCCCACCTCCAGGATTCGCAGCACTATTTTGAATTGCTCCCAGCCCGGTAGAGGGTGTCCTGGCAACATCTTCAATATCTTTTATGACAGATCTCAGAAGAGAAACATGTATCTCACCCAACAGCCTCGAATCCTAGGATGCCAGAGACCAAAGGATGCTTTGAATGCCAATAAGAACAAAACAACATAGAATCCTATCACAAAAAATACTTGCAACACACAAGCACGCAGATCTTTACTTACGTAGTCATGAAAAGCTTGGATGAACTCATCCAAAGTAAACGGCCAAAGTCCAAGAACATCAGCAAAAGTAATTAAGAACCTCCAAACCTAAAAACATATGTCACAATTCAGTACATCTGAAAAGATGAAAAAATATTTTGTATAAGCAGGGATATAGATGCTAGACTGACAAGCTGCTAAAATAATCAGGATTTCAGCACAAGAATTCACCTCCTTGATGATGCTTCTTTCTTTTTTTTTTTTTTTTTTTTTTTAAGTTACCAATAGGGGTAATGCTATATAAATAAAATAACATCAATAACAATTTAAATTCAAATTTCTATTGCATAACAAAAGGAGGTTTGATACTGGCTAAACATAAGCAGAGCACCATGCTGGTGACAAGATACGAATTAAGGTGCATATGACAGGACAAAGCAAAGGGTAACTGATAATTCTGAAATTGGCCAAAACATGACAAAACGAAATGGACAATCAAAGGGGCATGGAGAATAAACTTCTCCATACAACTCTCCTTCAATTTTTTTGTAGCCGTACAGCCTCAAGCATGATCAAACACCCCCCACCCCCCTCACAAAAAAAATAAATAAATAAGCATTTAAAATACATTTACAATTGGGTCCCTGATTTTACATGTATACAAAGAGAATAAGCCTTCTAATTTAGATATATTTTCCTGAAGCATTCCAGTCTCAAATGGACTTCATATTCATACCAGGAAAAGCTGAGTAGAAGAAACCTGAGAAAATACATTTGCTAAGACTCACCATAAGAAGATTCCCTACGCTTTCCTCCGAGTCGCACCAAGGTTGTACAGTAAAAGGCCTTTTCAATTGGACAGGTTTGGGTGGGAAAACAGTCCGCATATCTAAAACACGCACAATGTTAGCTGCTCCAAAGATCAAAATTCAACTATACATATCATGCCAAAAATATAAGATTCAGGTAGTCAATATTGAAGTTAAGCAACTGAGTAGCAAAACAGAAATATTAATGCAAGGTTGCATACTAACAAAAGAATTTACATGATAAGGAAGTTGACAATATGACCAAGTGCAATGGTGCAATTATTCTAACTATATCCAATTTTTGATGTTCTGACCATATTTGTCTCTTGGATAAATACAAGAGCCACATAAAATTCCCTCTAAATTTTATGTTTCTTTATGACTTCAACCCTCCAAAATTAATTTTTTACCCTAAAATATGTTCTTTTTTTAGTTATGTCCTGTGGGCAAAATATCCAATTACCGCCTACCAACTTCTGGTAGTCAAAATAAAAATTTATACCGACGTTGGTAACCGAACCGAACCGAACTGAAAACAACTTAACCAACTTAACCGAAAACATAACCGCCAAGGTATGATAGGGCAGCGTCCTAGCAATACTAACCAGTTCTCATTTAATTTTATCTATATTAATGACACTTTGTAATAATCTAAGATAATGAATATGTTAAAGGTGCTTATAAACATGGCCAATAAACACTTGTTTAGCCCTAAAAAAACATTTGGGCCCAAAAACAACCCATTTGGGATTTGGCCCATAAAAATAGGCTTGGCCCAAAAACAACCCATTTGGCCCAAAAAGAGATTTGGCACATAAAAGTTAACCAACTTAACCGACAGACAATTAACCAACTTTACCGAATTAACCGAAATTGTCGAAATTAATATATATATCGCTATAAAGTCGGTTAACTAACCGACTTGGTTGGTTCAGTAGGCAAAAACGGGCTGCCAACACTGATTTAACCAATACCTAGCCCTAATGTCCCCTCCCATCTAAAATCCCGGTTCCGCCCCTGCGCCTAAGCCAAATCCAATTAATAAAACTAATAATTATCGAACTAGTCAAACTTTTATATTGTAGAATAGACAAAATAAAAAATAATTTTAGACCTCCATGTAAAGGATGAGAGTTCATACTAATATGAATAACTTCATCTATTTTTTTTTTCACCCAGAAAAATATCGTGATTATTCAACTCAGGTCACAAAAATTGTCAAAGCATAATAATAACTACTTTTAAATTCAACACTCCAATCTAACTAAGAGGATGGATGGGTTGTCCAGACACCAGTATGCCCAAATCAGTACTATTTTTATTTATATCATCATCTCTTATTATCGGGATAAGTTATCATCATCTAAGTATGTTTCTTTCAGGTTTTCAAGACAATGAAATATTGTTCTGGTCAAAATTCTCCTCAAAATGTAACTTCTATCAACAGAACAAGTTATACACCTTTTTTTTACGAAACAAGTGGTTCACAAAAAATGCTTTCTCCATGAAAAGTAAATTTACAGGCATAAACTCATTCAGAATTTAGAGAGAGAAAACTGGAAAAGCATCACAAGACCATTACTTCTATACAGTGTTGCTCAACCAAAACCCTAAGAATTAACTTTTATATCTCAAACTTAAGCTCAAAGGAGTCTTATTAAGTTCCTGATGCATGATTCAATGCCAAAATCTGCAGATTTGTCCCATAAAATACATAGCCCTAAAAACTTGAACAGAATATAAGGGATGTCAAAGTCTACCTCTATATAACTCGAGATCTTGCAAAGTTTCATAGTCAAGAGAGACTATTGAGGGCAACCCCTTGCAGGAGGTGGCTAACTCCATGAGTTCCAGGCGTTCATCCTCAATGAGTTCCATTGATTCTTTTGCAATTCTACGAGCAATAGCTCTCTCATTAGCAGCTTTAAGCCTTGCTACCTCCTTTTCCCTGCGAAGTTCTTCTTTTTGTCTCAACTTCTCAGCCTGAGTACATGAACAAACATTTTTTTTACAAGTGAGTACATGAACCAACATTATAACAACTCCTTTTTTTAAAAAAAAAAAAAAAAAAAGTTCTTCAATCTGTTACGAACATAATTATAAATTATCCTCACATGTTAAGTTATAAGGAAGTAGCTATAACGTAAGATTCTTGAACTTACTCTTACTGACTCCTTCTGCAAAAACTTCTCCCTCCGCTCCAGTTCACGTCTTTGCTCCCTTTGGTATCTTTCCTCCTCTCGTTGCTTTTCTCGCAACAGCCTTTCTTCTTCCTTCTTCCTTTCACGATCATGCTTCTCCATCTCTTTCCTCATTTGCTCTTCTCTCTAATGCAAAAGAAAAATATATTAGTTTACAACAAATAAGGTTTACAGACAAAATTTAGGAACAGTATGCGCCACACCTTACGCCTCAAAATATCTTGCTTTTCAAGCTCTTTCCGAATCCTTTTCTCATGGGCTTCAACTTCCCGTGCTATTCTTGCTTCCTCACTCTGCAGGAGGAGAATAACAATTGCATTAACTGCTGGTCATTAGTTGAAAAGAATGAAATGCTTCATAGTGCGAGATACCTTGCGCTTCCTCTCCATCCGTGAAACATCCTCTTCCAGGGTGACCCTCCTGTCAGGCGATATGAACGGATTTTCCATTCGAGTTATTGGGTGAGCACCAAAATGAGAATCTCTAATGTTTGCAAAGGTGTTCTTTCGTGCAACAGTGTCATTCTCTACCGAAACAGAGGGCAAGAGGTGAGCCTGCATGCCTTGTTGAGGCAAAAGATTTAGACCAGGCACCTGACCTTGAAAACCATATCCAGAAGGTACTTGTTCATTCCCATGCATGAATGAGCGCCCAGATGATAATGATGAAGTCCTCGAATTTGGACCTTCAGCAGGTGAACCATAGTGGTAAGATGGGGCAACTCTCTCGTATGCATCAGTTCTGACAGTTGGCTGCTCAGGAAGAAACTGGTATTCATGGAGAGCCCTGCCAGCACCCTGAGGACGAACCATGTGAATATATATGGCTTTTTTTCTTTTTTTTAGGTTAAAGAGACATAGTAAATAAAGAAACAAAAGGATGATCCACCTTGGAAAATAAGCATGTTCAAAAGACAAACGTCAAAGGAAAACAAAGGTACAGCAGAAACGTTCTACACAGAGAAAGAGAGAACCTCAGATACGTAAAAAAAATAGAGTAATGAATAGAAAAGAGTGGAAAATAGTAAAAAGATAAGTGAATAAAAGGGAAGTAGCAGAGCCCACAACAAAAGATGCAACCAATACATCCAGAACCACAAGACAAACACTTCAGAGTTTAGATAGAATTTTTCAAAAGAAACAAAGAAATTATTCTAAAGTGGCAGCGTACATTGTGTGTACATCAGAAATTTGGATTATAACCCTGACAAACTCAAGGTTCCTTGACACATTAGTAAAAATTACGCATGCGTCCTCTCAAGCCATATAACTATTTTTTTTTCTTTTTTCTTATTTTGCTCCACAGATCTGTAGGGCTTTGATCGAGGAGGAGTTAGCGAGGAAGGCCGAGGTTGTTCGAGAATTAGAGAAGTGCACTCTTATGGAAGAGATTAGTTGGAGACAGAAATCTAGGGTGTTTTGATTAAAGGAAGGGGACAAGTGCACTAAATTCTTTCATTCCATAGCCAACTCTAACAGAAGATATAACTCGATAGAGTCCCTTATGATTGAGGATAATCTTTCTTCAAATCAAGATGAGATTAGTGAGCACATTGTTGATTTCTACCAAAAGCTCTTTGCTGAACAACACAGTTGGAGGCCTTTGGTAGATGGTATCTCTTTGGATTCCATTTCAGAGGGAGCGGCCAGCTGGTTGGAAAGGGATTTTGAAGAGGAAGAGGTTAGAAAGGTAGTGTTTAAGATGAATGGCAATAAGGCATCGGGCCCCGATGGGTTTTCTATGGCGTTCTTCCAAGCTTGTTGGGAAGTGGTGAGGGAGGACATTATGAAAGAGCCTCAACTCCTCTTTCATTTCGCTTATTCCGAAGATTCCCGGTGCCGTCAACCTCAAAGATTTCCGCCCGATTAGTCTTGTGGGAGGTATGTACAAAATTATTGGCAAGGTTTTAGCAAACAGATTGAAGGTTGTGTTGGACAAGATCATCTCCAAGTTGCAAAATGCTTTCATCAAAGGTAGGCAGATTCTAGATCCCATCTTGATTGCTAATGAATGTCTTGGTAGTAGGCTGAGATCTGGGGAGCCAGGGGTCATTTGCAAAATGGACTTGGAAAAAGCTTACGATCATATGAATTGGGGCTTCTTGATGTACTTGCTAAGGAGGTGTGGTTTTGGAGGGGTATGGTGTTCTTGGATTCAACATTGCATTTCCTCAGTGCGGTTCTCGATTCTGGTAAATGGGTCTCCTAAAGGTTTTTTTAGCAGCTCTAAGGGTTTGAGGCAAGGGGATCCACTCTCTCCTTTGCTGTTTGTGTTTGTGATAAAGGTTTTGAATAGGATGATTTCGGCGGCGGTTCATAGGGGGCTGTTAGAAGGATTCAAAGTCGGCAACACTACAGTCTCTCATCTTTTATTTGCCGATGACACCTTGATTTTCTGCAATGCTAGGCATGCCCAATTACGTTACTTGCGGAGTTTGTTTTTGTTGTTTGAAGCTGCTTCTGGGTTGAAAGTTAATTTGGCTAAATCAATGCTTTTTCCAGTGGGGAATGTGGAGCAAGTGGATTCGTTAGCCGGTATTTTAGGGTGTGAGGCAGCTACTTTGCCAGTGAAGTACTTTAGTCTCCCATTGGGAGGCTCTTATAAGTCCAAGCATATTTGGGATCGAGTAATCGAGAAGATTGAATATCAGTTGGCCAGCTGGAAAAGGTTGTATTTATCGAAAGGGGGTAGGGTCACCCTTATCAAGAGCACTCTTACTAACTTGCCCACTTATTACTTGTCTCTTTTTCCTATTCCGGTGAGTGTTGCTAAGCGTATTGAGAAGCTTCAGCGCAATTTTCTTTGGGGAGGGATAGGCGAAGAGTTCAAATACCACTTGGTGAAGTGGTCGCAGGTTTGCACTCCGATCAAGGAAGGAGGGTTGGGGATTAGGAACTTATTGGTCTTCAACCGCGCTCTTCTAGGGAAATGGTTGTGGCATTATGGGTCGGATAGAGATGCTTCGTGGAGAGTTGTGGTAGATGCGAAGTTTGGAAGTTTATGGGGAGGGTGGTGTTCTGTTGAGCCTGGAGGATCGTTTGGGGTAGGATTATGGAAGAATATTAGGAAAGGGTGGGAAACTTTCAAAGGCTTTACGAGATTTGAAGTGGGGGATGGGTCTAGGATTAGCTTTTGGCATGATTGGTAGTGTGGAGATTCAGCTCTCAAGATAGCGTTCCCGATCCTTTATAGTATTGCTTGTGCGAAGGATGCCTCAGTTGCAGATAACGTGGAGATGTTAGGTGGGTCCAACCAGTGGAATGTGAGTTTTTTTAGAGAGGCTCATGATTGGGAGGTGGATGCCTTTGACTCCTTCTCCTAGGTGTTACATTCTACTTGAGTGAGAAGAGGGTCGGAAGACAGATTATGGTGGAACTCTTCCAAAAGAGGTACGTTAAAGGTCAAGTCTCTCTTTCTCTCCTTGGCATGCTCGGAAGGGAGGAGGTTCCCCTGGAAGAGTGTGTGGCGAACACAGGCTCCTCCAAGGGCAGCGTTTTTTGCGTGGTCAGCGGCTTGGGGGAAAATTCTGACCTTAGATAACCTTAGAAAGCGAAATGTGATTGTGGTAAACAGATGTTGAATGTGCAAGAAGAGTGAGGAGACAGTGGATCATCTTCTTCTTCATTGTGAGGTGGCGTCTGCTTTGTGGAGTGCCTTTTTTGGTCGTTTTGGGTTATCATGGGTGATGCTTGGTCGGGTTTTCGAGTTGCTAGCCTGTTGGTGGTCCGCAGGAAGGGGGGAAGTGCTGCAGTCTGGAAGATGGTGCCTACTTGCTTTTTTTGGTGTCTATGGAGAGAGAGAAATAATAGGTGCTTCGAGGATGAGGAGAGGTCTTTCGAGGACATTTTATCCTATTGTTTCCATACTCTGTATCTTTGGACTGTAGCGTTTGTTTTCCCAGTTTCGATTAGCTATGATGATTTCCTTGTACGTTTTTCTTTTTCTAGTTATGTGATCCTCCTTGAATACTTCCAGTGTACTTTGGAGCGTCTTACGCTTTTAATAAAGTCAGTTACTTACTTATCAAAAAAAAAAGATTTGTCTTAGCGATTCAAGAACTAACTTCTATAAAAAGACAGCTCCTGCAAAATAATAGTAGATGGCGGCACCTAGGACATGGTAACCTAATAACATAAATTGTACACATTTTCGATTCTTATCCAAGCAGGAAATTGCTTAACTTTTAGAAATTAAAGAATTTGTGAGGGTCCAAGCCATATTTGTCATATATATGTGAACTCTACAACAGAGAAGAACAAAAGTTTCATTTACACATTCTCAATCTCATGTATGTATGTTGAAAACTAATTCAATAACCAAAACCCACATTAAAGTACTGCTGGTGTGACTTATAACTATCTGACACAACAGGGTGGAAACAATAAAGTAAAATTTACATGTGGAACGATAAATATCACAGATCTATCAAATTTATTACAACCTCACCTCAACAGTAAGGCAAATATTCTTAAGAGTGGAAGGAGTAGAGAATTGTTTCAAAGAAAGTCTCAAGACAATTAAGATTAAATGATGATGGCGCATGCAAGCGTGTCGCCATTTCTTTCTCTCGTCTCTTTCTTCTTTAGCATCTTAGGTCTTGGGTAGCCTCTTGGTTTATCAGGGTGATGTTCTCGTCTTGTCTGTGGTGCTTGCTGATAGTTTTGCGACTCAAAGTGCGTAGTTGTTGGCTTCTCAGGCAATGGTGTTCGTGTTGTTTTTCTGTTTGGTGTGTTACGATGGGTCTGTCCAGATGGTTTTATGTTCAACCAAAATCTTTCAAGTTTGCTCTGGAAGTACAAATCCATGTTTTACGTATCTTTATAAGGAGCAAGGGTTATATGTGTTATGTTTCCCTCGGTAAAGTTGTTGGCTGCTATGAAGGAGGTGCTTAACACAGAGGTGTCCAAGGAATTTTTGAAGAATAACAAAGTAGGCTTGAAAGTTTTCTTTGTTCAAAGAAGAGCAAACAAAAGTGGCCCTTTTTTTGTCATCAACGAATATGGCGAAGGAGGGAAACACGGCTCCATCACCATTCTAGAGGGTCATGAAAAGGAAAGGTTGGCTTGGCTTGGCTTTGGGTCTTCTCAGCCTCCGGTTGGCGATGGCCATGACGTCACTCTTGCGAGGAGACCCCCTCATGGGTTTGCTTTGACTAAGAGAGAGGCTCATTTTCCAGCATACAAGGAGCAAGAGCAAAGGTTGGGGGAGGCGCAGTGGTCATATAAGGCAGCAATGCTTGGTCGCACCAAATACCAAGTAGGGCTAGCAATTTATGATATAACCCGCGAATCCGACACGAACCCGACACATAGTTATAAGGTTAGAGCTTGGCATAAACAGGTCAATTTGCTTATAACTAATTCTTTTGGGGTCATAACGCATATGTGGCTAATGCTTTTCTTTGGGTTGTTACAAATGGTATCAAAACTACCTAGTA
The DNA here is from genome assembly GCF_965113065.1 of Corylus avellana. Taxonomy (NCBI): domain Eukaryota; kingdom Viridiplantae; phylum Streptophyta; class Magnoliopsida; order Fagales; family Betulaceae; genus Corylus; species Corylus avellana. Next base: position 8,623,933 of record NC_142494.1, read on the forward strand.
ATGCTAGGCTATGTGGTACTAAAGCACTACATGATATGGCCCTTACAAGGACGTCAGGAGTTTAAAAGAGAGAGTTTGTAACACCCCGGTCCCTTAGCACTACATGACGTGGCCCTTGCAAGGACGTCAGGACTTTCGTTGAATTAAAGGATTTATTCTTTAAGAACCTCTTTCTTTAGGCTGATGCCTCGTATTGTAGTTTTTAAAATTTTAATGCTTTCAGATCTCTTCTCCGCTACTTGCTAGGCTTCGCTCTTGTATATTTCTTATGTACTTGGGGTGCAAATTTGCGCTTTTTAATGAATGTACGTTTACTTATAAAAAACAAATAAAAACAATTTGGCAACTTTTTTAAGAGAGAAACATTTTAGAACTTTTTTCTTTTACTGTAATACTAACTATTTTTTTAACTTAAGAAAAAATTAAAAATAAATATAAAATAAAATTAAAAAAAAAAACTATTTTTTTTGGCTTCTACTTTTAGTGCTCAATATTGCAACCTTTGCACACAGCCTTCACACCTAAGTTGTTATTCTTTCTTTAATTTTATATAGTAGACAAACATATGATGGCAAAAACTACGGGCTTGCATGGTAAAGTTTTTTTAAAAAAAATGTTTTCAGTTTTGTGTTTTGAAGAACTAAAAATTGAAAATTGTCGTCTATGGGGACCACATCTGAAAAATTGCTGTATGCGGGAATCACGTCTGAAAAATTGCTGTATGCGGGAGTCGCATCTGAAAATTAGTTTTAATAACTAAAAAATTGTTTCTAAAAAGCCAAAAACTAAAAGGTGTTCTGATAAGTTTTCAAATCATAAAAGAAACATAACCAAAAAAAAAAAATTGGGCCTACTAGCGGACGCCACTCTCTACAAGGGTGGAGATTCACCCTACTGAGGAAGGCAGTGGGGTGGAGACCCATCCCCTTCATGCCTCTCCCGAAGGCATGGGGAGTGTCCCCCACACCCCCCTGCGGACAACATGTTAGGGGTGACGGGTCTCCACCCCCACCAACCCGCTATGGTGTCCACCCGTGATGGGGATGGAGTTCCACCCTCTGCAGGGATGGATCTCCACTATTGCAGAGGGAGGTGATGATGTGAAGTTATACCTCCGCCACCCTATGTGGGCATGGACCGAAGGTGGAAAGGAGGACCCACCTTCGTGAAGGGATAGCCTCCAATTTTTGTCTAATTTCATTTTACAAGTAACAAGGTCAGCCTCCACATTTGAAAAGGTGAGCGTGTGTTTTCAAAACATTCTTACATAAAGGTAGAGAAAGTTTTCTAAAAAGTATTTTGTGGTTATTTTTAAGAGTGTTAGTGATGGAGGCCACATCTGAAAATTCATTTGAATAACAACTGTTTCAAAGGTGCTTTTCTTAAAAAAAAAAAAAAGCTTTGCAAAACTTTGCCAAACAGAGCCTATACTATTGGAATCGCTACTGACACTTAATTACTAAAATACCACAAGTGGTATAGTTTATATAATTGAAAACAACCATACACTTGAACTTGTGCAAATCAATTTTTTATCTTAACATAATTCTTTAATGCAAGTTTGGGCTAGCAATGAATTATTCAGGTCTATAGCAGCAGCATGATATGTTAACTCTGCATGGAACACCCAACAAGGTAGTCAAGGATGTAAATATCAAAGGCATTAATCACAGCCATGCACTACTCGAATGAACAGTCTAACCTTGATTGATTTAGCATCGGGTCGCTCATATAGCTCTGGTTCAAATGGCCGTCCAGACTGCTTCTGCTGCCCCACTGTCGCCACTACTAAAATGATTTAAAATGGTTAGCAGGGTGCAACCACTTTAGACTATCTTTATCACTTAAAAAGTTGTAAGAATTGAATCAAATTGAATCATTACTCTTCTATGCAGAACTTTAAAAGAGCATACTTCAAGTCTAGTATAAGAATATAAGAAAAGGATTTTAAGACTTAACACATGATGCGACACAAGGAGCATGTCATAAGAAATACAAAACCTCTTACATCAAATCCTATGTGTTCCCTTTTTGAGTTGATGCATGTTGAAGAAAAAAAAAATGGCTTTGCAGCATTGAACAAAAAGGATGCATAATTTCCATGCCCACCCTCTCCTATGCCAGAAAGTAGTCATGAGTAACGAAATTTAACCTTGCAATCTATGCCTTCTCTCTCCTAAGCCAGAAATAGCTTATGAAAGCATTGAATTCCTATCATGAGGAACTCTAGCAGGTAGCAATTTCTAAACTATTCCTGTAAGTATAACGATCCTAACACCTAGAAATAATCCCATCAAGATTGCATCTTCAGAAAATCTCATAATTAACCTCAACTGGTATCATTAGCTTAGATCAATAAACTAGTAATATAAGTAACTTGCATTATATTTTCCCAGTAAAAAAACTGCATTCATGTTCTTCCAGCAATGCTAGCAATTAAAGGTACAGTAACAAAACCAAAACCCAAAAATCCAACTTTACCTATTGGCGCCCCAAATGCATCCGGTGGCAAGGGATCAAACTCCATCCCAAGAATGGGCCCATCCTCCCTCAGCGGCTCCCCCAACTGCGCCTCCACAAAGGCAATCGCTCGAAGCTCTGCTATAGATTGTTGTGGCTCATAGTACCTACTCATTGCCGCCACATCACTTCCAATCCTCGCAACCGCAACCCCGGGCCGCCCAACAACTCGCCGCGACTCCACAAACGGACTTAAAGCCGAAGCTGACCCCAACGCGCGCTCACTTCCCACCTCTCCCACCACCATTTCCTCTCCAACCGAAGAGTCCTTGGGCTGCCTCTTCCCCGGCGGCCCCTTCCGGTCCTTCAACCGCCTATGACAGAACCACATCTGCAATTGCCGATCCGAGAGCCCTAATTTCACCGACAGCTCAGCCCGCAACGCCTCCGACGGGTAGGCCTCCTCTGAACCAAACCAAAATTCCACAACATTCACACTAAATTAACAAAATAAAAATAAAAATTCACACAAATGAAAAAATCACTAGCTAAAAAAAAAAAACAACTCATTAAAAAGCTCAAAAAAAAACCGGCATAGGTCTTCTCCAGAATCTCCAACTGCGAAGCTGTCTTCATTTTCCGCTTCGTCTTGTTCTCCCCCTCCGGCGGCTTCTTCTTCTCTCCCTCCGAACCAGCAGCCTCCATTACCGAAGATCAAGCTCATACAAACCCCAAAAAAAACCCTAAAAACAACAACAAAATCCCCCTCAGAAGTAGAGGAAAGCAAAAATCCACTTTCTCGCTCTAAAAGCAGGAAAAAGCGAGCATAGATTCAGAGCATGCTGCTGTTTCTCTCTCCCCAAAAACCCCTCTCTCAAAAGAGATTATTAAGATCAAGAACCGAAGAGCGTGATTGAGATGTGCGGTGAGATTTGGGGAACACCAAAACATAGCAATAATAATAATAATAATAATAATAAATATAATAATAGTAGAAGCAGTAAAAGAAAAGAAAAGGGAAGGAAGAAGAAAATAAATAAAAATGATGAAAAGAAAAGAAAAGAAAGAGATTGGGGATTTTTGATTTTAAACAAACTACTACGAACAAACGAACGAACAGTCTTTCTCTCTCTAATCGCACCCATTTTTCTTTTCTTTTTTCGGGGGGTTTATTGTTTTTTCGAAATAATATAATTGTTAAAGAAAGAGAGAGAGAGAGAGAGAAAGAGAATAATAAATTGAGGTTTTAAAAGGGTTGAACGTATTTGTCAGATGCCTTTTGAAATTTGAGAGAGAGAGAGAGAGAAGCGATTGATTCACGAATGGGTTTTGTGGGATTGTGTGGTGAGTTTTTCTTTCTCTTTCTTTCGAGTTTTTTCTTTTTTCTTTTTTTTTTTTTTTTTGGGGGGTTGCTGGAGTTGGCGTTGGATCTTGTTGGGATTTTGTATATATATATATATATACACTTCTATCGCTTTCAGAGCTCCGAGGCTTTGTACGATAGCCGAAGCTGTCGTGAAAGTGTATGGATGATCCATGCATCCACCCGTGAGAGGGTTTTTATGGCGCGTGCATTCTGGTGAGTGTCACTGTCATGGATTTTGTGTGGGATATTACAGTGTTTTTGGAATGTTCGCGACTCGTGAAAACCTTTTTTAGTGTTTAATTTTTAAATTTTCATAAATTTTGCCCATATTTAAAAGAATAATACTAGACATTCCAACATTTTTTTTCAAATTCTTTTTTTCAAATGATCTTGTCCATTCAATAAATAAATAGATTTATATTTTTTTTTAAATGAATATGTGGTCCTAATCATTTGAAAAAAAATATATTAAAATACCCAACAGCCCTCAATTTAAAAATAGGTTGATTGTCATGTCTTGTTTTATACATCATAAAGTGATAAATAAACCTATTTTAAGGCATTGAGAATCTTGAGATAGATGTTGATGTGTCTAATGAGAGACACATGTGGTAAATGATAAATTGTTAAATTTGAGGGTAAAGTGATGGATGAAGATATTTTAAACTTGAACAAAAGTTAAAGACGTTATTCTTGAATTTAAAAATCCAATGACTAAATCCAAATAGGTGAAAACATAAAGACTAAATATGGCTTTTCTTTTTTTTTTTTAAAGAAAAAGTGTTAAATTGATGGGCTTTGATAAATAGCTCTTGGGATTTAAAAAATGGTTAAATACTTCTTGAAGAAAGCAAAAAATAAATAAATAAATATTTTGTACGGCTCAAAAAGTTGATAGAACTTGTTAGAGTGGTCATTTTTAGCAGATTAGTGTGTATGAACAGTAAGCACACCGATGTTAAAATATTATTTTTATTATTATTATTTAAATGTTATTTTAATAATATTTTATAATATTTTGACACCGGCGTGCTTGGCGGTACGCTAAAAATCACTACTCAAACTTGTTAATGTAGTAAGTCAACACCAATTTTATATATATTGTAACATGTCTCCTACAATAAAATTATAAAAATTATTTAAAACAAAAAAATAGAGAAAACGGAAGCTTGACCAACCATCCCGTTTTCTCTTTTTCTGTTTTTTAATATATAGATTATATTTAATTTTTTTAAAAAAAAAAATTTATTGTAAGCAACACGTGTTTATTAACGAATTTTATCAATGTTACAAACACTTTTTTTTATTATTATTATTATTTTGCTTACCCTAGTTTTTAAACTATATGGAGCTGTCTATTTGTCAAGACCCAAAAAGTAGTTCAATCAGCTAGTACTACGCCTAATGAAACGGAGGTTACTAGTTTGAATTCCCCTCCTCCTCTTGTGTAGACATATAAAAAAAAAAAAAAAATCACATTAAATAATTTAACGTTTTTTGTTTTAAGCAAATAACTATCATTGATGCCTAAATAATAATAATAATAATATGAATGCTTTTGAGCTTCGTGCACTAATAGAATTAGTGAATAAAAAATGAAGGGTGCAGAAACCAAAACTTCCATGTAATACCTACAAAAAGACTTTGTTTTTTCTTGAGACTAAAAAAGATTTTCTCCATCATGCTTATGCAGGGTTAGATCTTATTGCTGGGGACGCCCCAGCAATCTCTTTTAGTAATTTATGTGTATGGTAGCTAGATTTTTTAACTGAGCAATATATATATATATATATATATATATATATAGTATTTTTTAAAAAAACTTTACTTAGAAGTTTTGAACTATCACGCTTTTGAAAAGACCTTTCAAATTTTAAAAACTCTCAATTTCACCTCTTAACTTTCAATTTGATGTGATGTACCCCCCTCCTTCAATTTCTAGACGTTAAAAATGATTAAATGACATTTATACCATTGGCATTTTTAGTGGTTTCCATTAGGGTTTAATGAAAAAAAATTGACAGAGGTTGGCCAATTGCATCAAATTGAAAGTTTTTAAAATTTTGGGAGTCTTCTTAAAAGGTATGGTAGTTCAAGGGTTCTAAGTGAAGTTATCCCTTTTTAAAAAAAATAAATAAATAAATTTAAGTTGATATAACTTTTAAAATTACTATTTAAACTAATTGTGATTTTAAAATGCACATCAACTTTAAGAGAATAAAAAGATAGTATATAGCTTACTCTTCTAAACAATATGCGTATCAAAAGTGACTCCCTAATTAACTAGTAACAATAACACAATCCATTCAACCAGCTAAGAACTTCTTCAAGTCTCTCACCTAATTAAAACTACGATCTATTTAGAAAATTTAGAAGAAATATGATCTTTTATTCAAGCCTTTGAGTCAGAAAGTGAGAGGAATGTAGAATTCAGTGTCCTAAATGTTCTACATTACTTAATTGAAATTTTAATGATATGTATATAAATTTTTAAGGATGAATTCTACTTCAGATTTGCATTATTTAGTATTATAGCCAACCACTATATCAAGAATAGAATCAAACGCAATTGATCAAGTATGAAATCAAATGAATTGCAATTTTTTGATTGAGTCATAGATGGGATGACCTATAGGCCCAACTAAAATATCTTGGTAATATATATGAATAGTAGTATTGATACATGAGTGGAATTGCCAAAAGAAAATTGACTACCATTGTGTAAGTGTTGATAGAGTGTTTTCAGGCTCAAGAATTTGCTATCCAACAATTTTCTCAATGGCTAAGCTGCGAAAAAACCTCTGTACGGCAGTGAGATTCTTCTAAGTTCTACGAACTGGTGTGTACGAGAGGGAGGGGATAGGAGGAAAGAGAGAGTCTCAGAGAGATGTGTGAATGAGACTTTCTGGAGAGAGAGAGAGAGAGAGATATGAGGATTTCCAGGAGTCCCGTGGCGAGGAAGAAGAATAAAAAATAAATAAATAAATAAAGGAAAAAAAAAAAAAAAAGGCCCTTCTCCTTCCTCTTTTCTCCTTTTATCCAAAGATGCAAAAAATGTGAATATATGTCATTAGGTGAGTGGGTAATGACATATGGTAAATAAATGTAACAAAAAAAATAGGGCCCACTATGGGAGATTTTCTCCCCAACAAAGTGAATCACCATGTTTGTCGGCTGCGATGCACAATAGTATGTTATGATCATAAGTATCTTAGATAGTTTAAGTACAATCTTAACTATATACATAAGTTTTAGATATTCTTCTTTTATAAGTCAATTTTCAATGACAAATTTTACTAGAATTTGTTTCATAGGAATTATAATTTTAAGTTGTCATCATAAATTTCAATGAGATTATCATAAAAAGACAAAAGTTGGTTGAAACAACTTGGAAACTTATATTACACGACCAACTTTACCCACAACATGTCGTATTATTCTATATCTTTTTCCTTTTCTATGGTTGATATTTGTTTCTCAATCTTTTTGGCCAATCTGATGTTGACATCTTGTGAAATTGTGGATAATTTATTGCAACATTATCTACACCACATACAAACTCATATTTTAAATCTTAAAGTAGTGAATATTACAAAATATTCATAAAATTAATGACATGCAATTCAATTGACATTACTATTATTAGTATGAAAAATTGTGAAGTAATTCCACAAATCGACATGAGTGCGTACTTCTTGATTTGCTTTTTGTGGTGCCGACATTGCACGTGGTGATAACATCAACCAAATTATAAGATAAGCTTTAGTTCCATCTTGTCAATTAATCAAGTGAAAGAGCTCAAAAAACCTATATACCTAATATTAATATAGCTTCCCCATTTACATATTTTTTTCTAACTTTTTTTTTTTTTTTTTTTTTTAATCTCGTTATTTTTTTTTTTTTTCTATTTTATCTTTTGAACCTTATTTTTCAGTTTGACTAATTTAAGATCCAGCTTTACAAAAAATTTAAATTTAAGATTTTTGTCCTTTTTTTTTCTAATAAATAATTAAAACAATACAAAATTACATTTATGCCCTTTTTACTAAAAAAAAAAAAAAATTGTTGTGGGGTGGCTCTGGACTAAACTAGGATTAAAAAAAATTCTTAATTAGGACTTGAGGGTTAATAAGAATAATGTTTGGCATAAGGTATTAGGAATAGCCCCTAAATTTGTTAGATGTTGTGCCATAAACTCTAGTCATCTTGCATGGTATTTTATTTATAAAGCAAAAAAAGTTGTTTATTTACAAATGTATTTTGAGAACCTTGGATATATGTAATTTTTCACTTGTATTCTATCAATTACTTATTGTTTATCTTATACATGTGAATGTCATTAAGCTACACTATACATGACTTTGATGTGAATAATGAATTTATCACACAAAAGATCTTAGTCATAATTTATTGCAGCTTATAAATGATTGTTTGCAGTTACTAATGAAACTGTGAATTCCATTGGTAAGACTATAAGACATCAACTATATATGTTGATTTATCTTGATCATGTAAAGTGTTGACTTCGAAAAATAATGTGTTGGTGTAGATACAATGCACTGAACGGGTCAAGTGACCAGTCATTATTCTTTCTTAACATTATCTAAAGAATAATGTACACTCACGACTACTTATGAACTTTGCTCTAAATTTTGAGGAGGTCACAAACTCACATATCAAGTGGAAATTATTTTGATGCATTTAGGAGTAAGACATTTTAATGGTCAAAACTTTCAGTGTGTTGGATGATCGCATGTAGCATGTGAGAACTCCATCTCCAAGAAGGAATCCAACTTCCTTTAACTAAATAAAAGGAATAATGAATTTTCCCCTTTTATGTAGATTCGGTGTGATTATTCTTCTTAATCTAGACCTGGGTATTTTGGTAAGATTGGCCAAAACTTTTATAGCACAGATTGAATGTATGATTTCACAAAGTACTTAGAATGATCAAGTGACTGAATCAATTCTTCAAGGATCCAAGGATAAGAGCTAGTGAATTAAAGTGTCAATTATAATTAACTTTGATTCGACTACAGAATATTCTATAAAGGGGTTTTAAGTTCACATATAAGTATAGTCATTACGGGTTTAATTGAACAATACAAAATATACACTAGAGTTTAATTATAATTATTTAGTGGAATTATTTGTGATTAATAGTAACTTGTAACAAATCATGAGATGACATGTGTAACATGACAATTGGAGTTATATTTTTGCATTCCAAACCCTTTTCAAGCTGACGTAAATTGACTTGGTTATTTTAGGAGCCTTTATTATTATTTATGGGCATGTTTTATTTTGTAAAACAAGTAGCAAGGAATTTATTTCCTATAAGTCCAGTTAGAGAGAGCAAGGTAAGTGCCATGGAATTTAATTTTTAAGTGATAAAGTTATTGAAATTTATTTGAACTTAGAAAATGGATTTCTATGCTAAAAAATTTAAATAAGCATTAGGCTAAGGGGATAAAACCCAAACCCATGCTTTTGAAATTAAAAGGAGATGGGATAGGCTAGGCCTAGTATTGAGTACATAAGGAGAAGCCCAAAACCCCCATGGCCATGTATATGCAAGGGGATTAGTCCCTTGATCAAACTTCTATTATGACTAGGAGTTGGTTTACACTAATCCTAGTTCTCATAGACTACTAGGGCTAGTTCCCATACCTTTTTTAAGGATTCCATATTTATAAATAGATGTGTCTTATAGAAGCAAATAAACTATTGCAAACAAATTTTTCTCTAGACAAGAAAACGGGCCAAGAGAGAAAAAATTATCTTTAGCCTCTTGCTTCTATTTTTGATAAAGTTTGAGAGCCCATACTCTCAAGGTCATTTTAAATTATTGAAGAGAATGCTTGAAGGTCTTATATAATTTTTGATTTTGCCGCACACAATAATGAGGAATAATATGAAATCGAAAAGAGAGAGAGTAAGAGAAAATTGAGACGTATATTTACTTGGTTCAGCAATGTGCCTACATCCACAGGAGAGTGCGAATATATTTCACTATTAATGATTTAGGGTTATAACATAACATATTTATATGAAAACCCTAATTGTATGGACATATTTTGGAAAACCCCAAAATACCCCGAACGTAAATTTCGCTCCGTTCACTCCACTCTGACTACTCGGCCAACCACTAGTATTCTAATATTACTCTCTATATCTGAGAGAATATGAGCCACCAGTTTCAACAATCCTTATAGTCGTGTTTATCATAGCAAGAAGAGGAGAAGAAAAATCAAAGGAGCGAAAGGTTTAAGGGGATAGCTGATAAGCACCGAATGTTGCACATTCAAACCCCTTAACTCGCATATATTAATTCCTTAGCGTTGTTATCTTTTTGATTTTGTGTTGTTTTCATGCTTTTAGGTTCTTAGGGAGAATACAAGAACTTCTATTGAATTCGGGCTTAAAATATTATTTTTTGAGATGCTGATACTGAAAAGTGGGATCGAGCCCACTTCTTATGGGATCAAGCACAAATCAGCCCATGTGCGTAAGTGCGCTCGAGCGCACTACAAGTGGGATTGAGTGCAAATCAGCCTACTTGTGTAAGTGCACTCGAGAGCACCACAAGTGGGATCGAGCGCACTCGTACTGAAAAGTCCGAAAAATGCTGAAATTGATAAGGAAAACTTTTTTAGGTCTCCTAATTCGACTGGGAGACTGACTTACAAATTTTCTGAAATTTCTAGGGCTTCTGGGGTTTGTTTCACACCTTATAAATAGGCATTTAAGCCTTGAAGAGAGTGTTCTTGGTTTTAGAGAGATAATTCACACAAAGATCTTCTTGGAGGCTTGAAGAGTTGAAGAGAAGATGAACATGGCAGGAGGCCATCTCAGCACCAGCATGAGCAACTAATTCTGTAACAGGGTGTTGATATAGCCATTTTCAAGTAACAATGGTTTAATTGTATTTAATTTGGATTTTTCTACATGCATGATAGTTGTATAACTGTGAGAATTGATCTTAATGTTTATATTCAATCATTATGAAAACTTTCTCTTGTCTTTGAAAGCTTTTTATATTGATTGAACTCAATCCTTCATATTTTTTGTGACTAATTGACACATGATTAATAGGATTTGATAGGCCATGCCTAGGGAAGACGAATTTGTTTACACCCTAGTTTAGTGTAATTTATGTAGACAATTCGTACTAACCTAAGATGAGTTATGCTTATCCATTGATTTTTTTTTTTTTTTTGATGTCCGAGAACCTCTCCAAGGCAGGGTCCTTCACACTCACCCCTGCAGGGTAAACCCCATGCACCGCACCATCGAAAGTTTCCTTACACGGAATTGGTTAAGTCGTTGGTTTGTCACCAAGGGGTGTGGTCCCAAGGAATTGTTTACTCTTATGAGGTGTTGAACTTTGGATCTTGAAGGGAGCAATACCTTAAGACTAAGGCCTTTACCACTTGGGCCAACCCTTTGGGGTTATTGATTGTGTGTAACTTATTAAGATATTTGATAGTCCATACCTAAGGAAGACAGATCATACCGCATTTAGAGGTTAGGCAGACAATCTGTGCCAATCGAAGATGGACTATACTTATTTCTTAATGAGAGTATTTTATTGATTACTCGAGTGAGACAAGCCCTATATCATGCATAGTATGAATTTCCCTTATTAATTTATAATTGACCATTGTTATGTGGTTAGCAGTGAAATTAACACTCTATCCTCTCTCTCAACACAATCTACTTTTACTTTATTTTATACATTTACTTTATAAATCTAAAAACAAACAATCGTCTTTTGAATTGAGTTATAGTTGATATTGACAAGCTTGATAACAACACTTGCGCAGTATTTGAGGTTCGACACCCTCTATATAGCCCTATCCTATAAGGATTTGTTCTATTGCGAGTGATAATTTTTATTATTGATATTTTTTGTACACAAAAAGACCACATCAGTAGCCAAATCTACAACGTATATGTCCTATCATGTGAAACTTATTTTTTATATAATTTAGCCTATTTCTTTGAAGCCCATTGATCATAGGAAATAGGAACCTTATTCTATTGTGCAATAATTGCATACAATGAGCCCAATATAAGAGGTAGGAAAATGGGTCTAAATTGACACTTGAGTCTGTTCTAGGCCTAAGTGCTCGATCATCATTGAGGGGGGAATTGGTCACCCTAGCTCCTGTGATCGATAACAGGTGCCCAAAAATCGATCACAACTTTTTTTGTGATCAATTATAATCAATTAAAATGAAATTTGAATATGTAAAACTATAAAACCATTCTTAGGCCAACCCTAGCGGCTTAAAAGGTGCTCATGGGAGAGTGTAATGCCCCGAAGAATAAAATTCTTTTAAAAAAATAACAAACTCTTTTAAAATACACGTGCTTTCAAAACAAAGTTTATTTTCAACAATGATTTAGTAGTTTTGAAAAAAAAAAAAAAAAGAAAAAAAAAAAAGGAGGAGAGGATCTATCCTTCCATCAACAAGATCAATCGTCAAATTTTGAGGATCGATCATAACGCATCCAAAACCCTAAAAACTTGAAACGTGAGAGAAGCATGAGTGTGAAGGGGAGACATGAGAGAAGCTTGAAACTAAAGCTCTTTGTCGGTTCGAAATCCATATTTTGTGTTCTTTCGATCAATCCGTTTTCACAAGGTAAGCCTACAACATTGATGTTTCTTTTGTATTTCTCTCCTAAACCATTTAGTGTCTTGTTGTATTTATGTTGTAACCATGTTGTTTAATTGTTTGGGCTGTGTTTTCATGATGACATGATTTGTTTTCAAATAAATATGTGATTTAAACAAGGTTTTCAGACAAAAAAAAATGATATTCTATGTTTCTCATCGTTTGATTAGTTTAAAATCAAGGATTTGATTTGATTTAATGTATTCACTCAACGTTTTAAATGAATACAAACACATGCTATTTTATTATTGTATTAAGGTAATCAAGGTAAAACTTTAGGCAAAGTTCACTTAATCTCCTCAAATTGTCACCCCAATGACAATCTACTCCCCAAACTATCAATTGCGACAATTTACCCCCTAAACTACCAAAATAATGATAATGTACCCCAAATTTAAACAAAATGACGAAATTATCCTTACTAAAATAAAAATAAAAATACTAAAATTTAACTTTTTTTTCAAATATTTAAGGATATTTTTGTCTTATTGAAAATTTTATAGGGGTAATTTCGTCATTTTGCTAGCATTGGGGGGTAAATTGTCGTAATTGATAGTTCGGGAGGTAGATTGTCATTGTGGTGGTAGTTTAAAGGAGTTAAGTGAACTTTACCCTAAAACTTTAGATGGTTCTCATATCAAGAGCTTAACCTTGACACCTAAAATATGTTTGAACATTTAGGATTGTTGGATTGCATGTTGAGGGCCCGAAAGGACTCAAAAATGGTGTTGGAAGGCACCCGGATCGATCCCTTCTTAGGCAAGATCAATTCCAATAGGCAGGATCGATCTTGCATCCCATAGGATTGATCTTAGCCTAGCAAGATCAATCTCAGCCTTATATGAATGATCCCTAATTCGCTATGATCGACCACAAAAAAGTTAGGATTAATCACAAAACCCTTAAGCCTCGTTTAGTATGCATAATATGTATTCCATTAGGAAAATAAATAGTCATTACTGGAATGGAGGAGGTATTCATATTCCTTAGTATGGTAAAAATATATATGCTCTAATTGGAATTGAACCAAAATTAAAAAAAAAAAAAAAAAAAAAAAAAAAAAAAAAAAGCCCTCATTATCTTTTATTTTTTAAAACTCAAATTAAATTAAAAAAAAAAATTATCTTTTTAAAACTCAAATTATTATTATTATTATTATTATTATTTTTAAAAAAATTAACCTAGGAATTCAATGGATGGCCACCTAGTGCTGGCAAAACGGGTAACCGGGTAGACACGATTAGGACCCGCTAAGACCCGCGACCCGATTACCAAAGACACGAACACGACCCATTTAACTAAACATGTTAGGAGGTCTGACACGATTAAATTGTGTAATAAGAATTATTTTACTCAAATTTTAAAGAATTATTTGAGTAATCCCAATATTAAATTGTCATCAACAAGTGTCATCTTATAAATGCAATTGTCCTCCATACTAATCTGAATCAGAACACCAAGCTCAACCCAAATCCATTCAAAACAACATAACCAAATACCCTACCAACTACCAACAAATTGTTTCAATAACAAAGGTACTCATTGAACAATAGTTACAATACAACACTCATTGAAAAAACAAAAACAGAGTGTCAAAAAATCCAACAATTTAAAATGAATTTCACAAGCTAATTCCCCAAAAAAACAAGACCCAAAACACATAAATCGAAGCACAAAACTTGAAAGAGTAATCACAATCAACCTTTCAACTTAAGATAAATCAATTGAACTAAAGCATAAAAGACCAAATAAGCTCCAAACAAATGCTCAAATAATTTCAGAACTTTAAGCATCCTTAACAAACATCAATAATGAAGATTAAAAGTGCTGCTCCCACTGGGAATCCTAACAAAACCCATTACAGTTTCATCAAACTACTATACTACTGAACTTTTACAAATTACAAATTCCTTTGCATATAGACAATAGTTAACATAGTTCATCATCATTAGATTCTAAACAAAATAACTAAATAAGGTTTCCATGAGCCATCATCATTAGAGTCATTACAAAATATGAACTAAATAAGGTTAATATTTTAAGAAATATTAGCAGATTGTGCTCCAGATGAATTTGGAATGTCACAAGAATTAACATCGGTTGTCAAAATTTCCTCTTTTATGCTATCCAACTTCATTTGTGCTATATCAACAAAAAAAAAAAAAAAAAAAGGAATTAGTATTTTTATAGTGTAGTTAAAAAATAATACAAGTAAATGAAGAAATTAAATATGCAAATAAATAATATTACCTTGATCTCCATATAACCAATATCTAGTGCAAATTAATGTCTCAACAATATCAGGCTTGAGTAAGCTCCTATATTGATCAATCACACGTCCACCAATACTAAAAGTGAATTCTGAAGCAACAGTAGAAACATGAATACTCAAAACATCATGAGCCATTGCAGCTACTTCAGGATAGCGAAATTTATTTCCTTTCCAAAATGAAAGGATGTCAAATGAATCATTCACAGCCACATACCTAGGTTTCTCCAAATAAATTTCCAATTGACTCTTTTGTGAATTAACATTGACTCCACCAAATGCCAAATATTCCTACATGAAAAAGAGAGAATATAAACATGAATAATTAAGAGTATTAAAAAGATTATATACTAAGTTACTAAAAAGATTATATACTAAGTTACTAAAAAGATAAGAAATCAATGATATTATAATATTATTCACATGTTCCCAAGGTAGTGTTGCTCGAGTTACTTGGGGCTGCTGAACAGTTATGGAGCTTGAACTTGAAGGTATAGAAGAAGCACCATACTCCATAAAAAAATGTTCTTTAATTTATCATGAACATTCACATACTGTGTAGAATTCATAACTCCATAGATCTTCGTATCGTAATAATTTACAAGATAAAGCTTGTAACGAGGATCTAAGATAACGGCAACGGCCAACACTTCACTGAATTCCAACCAATATTTCTTAAATTTAGAGAGCATTTGAGTTGCCATTAAACTCTTATGCTCATCTTCACTCACAAGGTCTTCTTTCAAGCTCACATAAATCATGGCAATCACAGGAAAATATAAGTTGGTGGTGGGATACTTAGTATCAAAAAAACCACATGTAACTTGGTAAAAGCAAGCTAAGAAACTTTTGATATTATCCACCTTTTCCCACTCAAGTGCAGTAGGACAATGCTTATAGTTTTTATCAGTCATCTCCAAATAACTAAAAGCACGCTTATAGTGAATAGCACTCTCAAGCATGAAATATGTAAAATTTCATCTAGTTAGCACATCTTGTTTTAACCCTTTATGACTGTCCAATGACATTTGATTCACTGCTTATAGAAAACTTTGTTTTCACACTTATGATCCCCTAACATACTTCACGCTATCTCAAACCTTTTTGGATAGCATCATTGATCTCTTTCAATCCATCTTTCACTATCAAATTAAGAATGTGAGCACAACAACGCATATGAAAGAACTCGCCATCACAAGGAAGGGCTTTTTTCCTGTTCAATTTATCTTTTAAGAACCCAACACAAAGATCATTAGAAGAAGCATTATCCAATGTTATACTGAAAATCTTGTTCTCAATCCCCCACTCTTATAGCAAATTATATATAACATTAGACAAAAATATACCATTATGTGGTGGGGGCATAAATGAAAAGTTTAACACCCTCTTAGTTAAGACCCAATCTTTGTTAATAAAATGTATAGTAAGGCAGATATACCCATCAGTTGCCAAAGAAGTCCACAAATCAGATGTTAAACAAATCCTCCTAGGACAAGCATTCAACATAGATTTAACCATTTGTTTCTCTTTCAAATACATCTTAACAAAATCAACCTTACCAGTATTTTTAGAGATAAATGGTACATCAGCATGCAAGTATTGATGTACTTCTCTTACATCATCATATTCAACATATGAAAAAGGCAAATCATGCTTAATAATTGAAGCAACCAATAATTCTCTATATCTTTTAGGATCAAATTTAGGGTGCGTTTGGGAGTGCGTTTTTAAAAAAATAATCTGCGATTTTCAACCAAATCGCAACTTTAGGGTGTTTGAGATTGCGATTTTAAAAACACAAATTTTAAAATCGCAAAAAAATCTGCGATTTCCATAAACTGATTAGAGGGTGCTTATTTGAAAAAGTGTGAATTTAGAACAAAATCACAATTTTTATTAAAAAGATATTTGGCGCAATAGTTACATTTTTTAGAACAGGAATGAAAAAAATACCAAGAATACCCACCTAAAATATATTTAAGCCATTATTTTCTCTTTTTTTTTTCTTCATCCTCTCTGTCTTGTTCATCCTTATTGGTAATTTGATTATGAAACCGCAATTATATGCTAATGTTATTCAAACACTCAATTGATAAAAAAAGTACTTTTAAGTATGTTTTACCAAACGCCTATGCGATTTTAAAAACGCAATTTTTAAAAACGAAATTTTTAAAATCGCACTCCCAAACGGGCCCTTAGAGTTACTTACCCCTTGAGATCCTACTTTTCCAGCTAAAAGCATTTGCCCAACATCATGAGTGTTTCTCCCCCCGCAATTTTTACTATGCTTTCTTAAATTTTCAGTTCCATATGAACTTCGAGCCCTATATTTATTACTACATGTCTTGCATTTTGTCCATACCTTCGGGTCATTTGGATCAGCATTGGGAACAATATCATAATATTGCCAAACAATTGAGGTCTTCCTACGCTTCTTTCCCTTTTTCTTACTCCCCATAGAAACATAGTCATCTTCTAGTGAATTTACTTCAACAACATTGTCGTCAATTTCGAATGACTCGAATGCATCTTGAAAAATTTCTTCATTAGTCATCTACACACATAATAATTAGTTAAAGTATATGCTAGCAACTAGTTTAATAAGATTCAATGACTATATAACAATTACTTGTCAAAAATTTGGTGCATATTAAATACATGCCTTATTTTGCCATTGATGCACTTTAGATCATTCAAACACTCTCTCCATAGATCATCTTCTTTTAATTTGTATGTACTATATTTTAAAGACAACTTCCAAATGTATAAATACTAATTTTAAAAAATTAATTATAAAATGTTATACCATTCACTTTGTCTCTCTGTTATTCCAAATTTTCAAGGCTTTCAAGTTTCAACTTTAGCAATATTTCACTTTGATTATCTACACAAAATGTTTATCAAATTTTAGCAACATCTAAGCTTGTTCTGAGCCCTATATAATCAACAAATTAGAGGCAGATTAGTAATTTAATACTTACTAGTCTCTACTCAGCCAACAAACCGTCTAAAAACAAGCATACCAAATCATGTCTATAACTCTCTAGTCTTTACCCAGCCAACAAACCGTCTAAAGACAACCAAAAAATGCATTATACATTATAAAAATCATATATTATCAGTATTTACAGTGTACACGCAAAAAATGCAAAAAAAAAAAAAGACAACGAGTAAAATCTAAAAAAATAGTAATAATAATAAAAATCAAAGCAAGAAATAGAGAGAGTCAGAGAGATACTGTCATACCGGAGACAGAGTGGAGTCAGAGAGAGAGAGGCGCGGCTGAGTCGGGCTAACGGAGAAAGAGGCGCAAAGATGAGTTAGATGACCACTGTCAGTGAAATTTTTAGATGAGAGAGGGAGATAGAGCCAAGAGGGAGAGGGAGAGAGGAGAGACAGTCCGGTCGCCGGTTTGGGTGGGGGGGGGGGGGGGCTGGCTACTGCTGGGGTGTGACCGTGTGAGTGAAATTTTTAGATAGAGAGGGAGATAAAGCCGAGAAGGAGAGGGAGAGAGGAGAGACAGTTCGGTCACTAGTTTGGGTGGTAGGGGGTGGCTGGCGGCTGCTGCCTACTGGGGTAGTGGGTTGTGAGTTGTGTGAGTGTGTGATGAAGATTGAAGAGACGAAAGAGTGAACTGTGTTTAGGGTTACCGGGTTACACTTATACTTAGGTTTTTCTTTTTTTTTTTTCTTTTTTAAAAAAAATTTAAATGGGTCTGGCGGGTCACCTGAGACCCGACTGACCCGCCAAACCCATTACTTTAAACATGTCTGGCGGGTCGACCCGCCAGACATGAATTTAGTCGGGTCTTAATCGGGTAGACCCGATTAAGACCCGAACCCGATAAGCCAAAACCTAATACCTGCTAACTTCGTGTCGGGTTCACGGATCGTGTCAAAATTGCCAGCCCTAGCCACCTCCCTCAAATTATCATTAAATTGATAATGTCTCCAAGCCAGCAAAATGACAAAAATGACCTAATTTTTTTAATAAGATGAAAATATCCCTATAAATTTGAAAAAATAAATTAGAAAAAAGAAAAAAGAAAAACTAGGGGTAGCAGAGCCACCCTTAGATATGGCTGAAGCCCTTGTTTTTTTGTTTTTGTTTTAAATTTTTAGTTGAGAGCACCTACTATCAGGTCTGTTGGGAATAAATTCACACTACAAGCCCACCAAATTCTGGGCCCAATGGCCAAGGATAGGCCTATGAAGATATTAATTAAATGGCAAGAGCTATTCAATTAATTAATAGTTTTATATTCCAATCAGGATAATATTGGAATAAAGACGTCCTACTTATCTCTACAAGATGACTACTTAAGATTATCTCTACATGATATCTGTTGAAGGTTTATCTCTACATGATAACTGTTGAGTTCTATCTCAACTCTGGACTCTCAAACCAATTCAAATGAGAAGGTCCAGTCCAAGTCTACTTCAACAGCCCGAGCCTATAAATAGGTCCCTACATAAGGTACTGAAATATCTTAGATCTTGAATACTGAAATATTCTCACATATTATTGAGTTAGAAACTTTCTGACTTTGGCATCGGAGTGTCCCCGGTTCCCCGGGGACCCCCTTGACAGTATTGCCTTTTTTGTAGTGATTTGGAGTACACGACAATGTATTGAAGACCCCGAAGAAAGCGCATCCACCGTGTTGAAAATTGTTTTAACAGTTTGGCGCCGTCTGTGGGAACGATTATTCGTTTCTCATTAAAAAAAATATTCTTCACGTTGTGAGCACTCAATCCGACGACAACCAACCGGATCGACGTTCATTGATTCAATTGAAATTGCTTAACAGTCCCAGCTGAAGCAGATTCGCGCTCCCAGCCATGACATTCACTGCCGAAGCCCAAACCCAGCCGGTGACCGAGTCTGTACCGTTCACCGTGGTACAGATCTAGCCGTCGCCCTACGACCCACTGCTACCGGAGATCCGCAGCATCGCCGATCTCTGGACTGCAGCACTGCCGGAGACCCAAGCGACCAGCCTGCAGGAGATTCGCCACTGCTGGAGACCCAGATTCACAGCACCCCCACTCGTCGTAGATCTGTACTCCACGGCCATTCGCCGCAGACCCGTGACCAACAAACCACCAAACCAGACTACAGCGCTGCCGGTCTCCAAGCCCGCTACGTCGCCGATCTGTCCCGCCGTCACTGACCCACATTTGTGCGTCGAAGAAAATCGTAGAAGAAGAAGCCTCTATGCGTGAAGTGTCTCGGTGCTGAGCAGGAAAGAGAAGAAAAAAGAAAGAGAAAAGAAGAAAAAAAGAAAAGAACAAAGAAAATATAATAGCACGTGAAGGCTGTACGTTGGAGGAATTTGAAGAAGAAAATTGGCATTTGACAACAAGTTTTTCTTATTCAGTTTATATTCCTGTTCTGATTTAAGAATAGGTTATCCTGATTTAAGTTTATATTCCTATTTTGGTTTAGGAATAGGTTATCTTCGTTCAAGTTTATATTCCTATTTTTGCTTAGGAATATGCTATTCTGGTTAAAGTTTATATTCCTATTCTAGTTGAAGAATAGGCTATCCTGGTTCAAGTTTATATGCCTATTTTTGCTTAGAAATAGGCTATTCTGGTTTAAATTCCAAATTTGGTTTCGATTGGTTGTGAGCGTAAGGTAATTCTTATTCCAAATTATTACATTCCGGGGATACTCTATCCCGAATAAGAAAAACCGAGTATATCACTCCCGGATATGAAAAAGGAAGAACCGAACCGGGTATATCACTCCCGGATATCCGCGGATATGAAAAAGGAAGAACCGGGTATATCACTCCCGAATATGGAAAAAGGAAGAACCGGGTATATCACTCCCGGATATGGCAAAGGAAGAGCCGGGTATGTCACCCCTGGATATGTCACCATCGGAGACAAGGAGAAAACCTTGGACAAAAACAAAGATAGGGAGACAACCCTCTAAAACAATGACAAGGAGAAAACCTTAGGCAAAAACAAGGATAGGGAGACATTCTTTTTTTCTTCTTTTCTCTTTCTTTTTTCTTTTTTCTTTTTTTCTTTTCTCTTTCCTACGCAGCACCGAGACACTTCACGCATAGAGGCTTCTTCCTCTACGATTTTCTTTGATGCACAAATGTGGGTCAGTGACGGCGGGACAAATCGGCGACGTATCGGGCTTGGAGACCGGTAGCGCTGTAGTCTGGTTTGGTGGTTTGTTGGTCACGGGTCTGCAGCGAACGACCGTGGAGTACAGATCTACGACGAGCGGCAGATCGGCGAAGTTGGCGGAGCTGCGGGTTTGGGCTCCAGCAGCCCGGTCTTGCGTTTGGGCCTCCGGCAGGGGGTGTTTCGGAGGCATGTGTTGGTCTACGACGGTCACAATTCTGCTTGGCTGCTTGGCTCTTTCCTTGTTTCAATTGACGTGTATGTGAGATGTGGATCTGGTCGTAATTCCACTTGGCTCAGTAAAGGTGGATCTAAGACGTGGGAGGCAGATCTGTGCAGATCTGCTATTGAAAAAACAAATCGGCGAATTCTTCCGGTTGATTGTTGTAGGAATGCGTGCTCGCACCGTGATGATTTTTTTTTTTTTTTTTTATGAGAAACGAGATAATCGTTCTCATAGACGGCGCCAAACTGTTAGAACAATTTTCAACACGGTGGATGCGCTTTCTTCAAGGTCTTCAATACTTCGTTGTGCACTCCAAATCACTACAAAAAATGTAATATTGTTAAGGGGGTCCCCGGAGAACCGGGGACACTCCGATGCCAAAGTCAGAAAGTTTCTAACTCAATAATATGTGAGAATATTTCAGTATTCAAGATCTCACATCCCTCAGTACCTTATGTAAGGGCCTATTTATAGGCTCGGGCTGTTGAAGTAAACTTGGACTGGACCTTCTCATTTGAATTGGTTTGAGAGTCCAGAGTTGAGATAGAACTCAACAGCAATCATGTAGAGATAAACCTTCAACAGATATCATGTAGAGATAAGTAGGACGTCTTTATTCCAATATTATCCTGATTGGAATATAAGACTATTAATTAATTAAATAGCTCTTGCCATTTAATTAATATCTTCATAGGCCTATCCTTGGCCATTGGGCCCAGAATTTGGTGGGCTTGTAGTGTGAATTTATTCCCAACAGTTAGCCCCAAATTCCCTTAGCTAAGGTACTTGGGTAATGGGAATTTAATCAAAGCCTTTTGGCGGCTTGTTGTTTGACCTTATCCGAGACTCGTCTCCCTAGTGAGTGTGCTTTGAGCTCATAAGTTGGAGCTTTTCTGCTCTGTTTTTGGCATCGCCTGAGTTCCTGGGAGCACCCCCCATCTCTATCCTTTGGCCGAGGGTTAAACCCATCCAAGTTTCGAGATACCAGGGGATTATGCCCGGGTCCCTCTCCAATTCATAAAGATAATCCAAACCTGCACAATAACCTTTAAGCAGTAATTTGTAAGTCTTTCGATAGACTAACCTTTGTTCCCCGTTCACCTTGGGGTGATTCCTTGTTTTGTGACTGAATTGTCTCATGTTGCTTGTTTTTAGCCTAAGGTTGTCTCCTTGTCTCATGATTGCCGAGAGTACCCCCAACTATTTCCTTTGCCCGGGGGCTAAGCCTGTCATATCCTTGAGATACTTGGGAATCATGCCTGGTCATCTCTCAAATGCCCGTTTTTACAAACTAGGCTCCAGACCTGCATAATAAACTTCAAACAATAATTCACAAGTCTTTCAACAGACTCATCTTTGTTCCCCATTTGTCTTGGGGTAGCTCATTATTTTTTACCAGGTTGTCTCCTGTTTTGTTTTTGCCCAAGGTTTTCTCCTTGTCCTTGTTTATTGCCGGGTTGTCTCCCGTTTTTGCTTTTGCCCAAGGTTTTCTCCTTGTCCTTGTTTTAGCCTAAGGTTTTCTCATTGTCCTTGTCTTAGAGGGTTGTCTCCCTATCCTTGTTTTTGTCCAAGGTTTTCTCCTTGTCCTTGTTTTAGAAGGTTGTTTCCCTATTCTTGTTTTTGCCCAAGGTTTTCTCCTTGTCCTTGTTTTAGAGGGTTGTCTCCCTATTCTTGTTTTTGCCCAAGGTTTTCTCCTTATCTCCGTGGTGAATCTTCTTATTTTTTACCGGGTTGTCTCCCGTTAATTGTTTTTAACCAAGGTTTTCTCCTTGTCTCCGATGGTGACATATCCGGGGGTGACATACTCGGCTCTTCCTTTGCCATATCCGGGAGTGATATGCCCGATTCTTCCTTTTTCCATATTCGGGAGTGATATACCCGGTTCTTCCTTTTTCATATCCGCGGATATCCGGGAGTGATATACCCGGTTCGGTTCTTCCTTTTTCATATCCGGGAGTGATATACCCGGTTCTTCTTATTCGGGATAGAGTATCCCCGGAATGTAATAATTTGGAATAAGAATTACCTTATGCTCACAACCAATCGAAACCAAATTTGGAATTTAAACCAGAATCGCCTATTCCTAAGCAAAAATAGGAGTATAAACTTGAACCAGGATAGCCTATTCTTCAACTAAAATAGGAATATAAACTTAAACCAAAATAGCCTATTCCTAAGCAAAAATAGGAATATAAACTTGAACCAGGATAGCCTATTCTTCAACTAGAATAGGAATATAAACTTTAACCAGAATAGCATATTCCTAAGCAAAAATAGGAATATAAACTTGAACGAAGATAACCTATTCCTAAACCAAAATAGGAATATAAACTTAAATCAGGATAACCTATTCTTAAATCAGAACAGGAATATAAAGTGAATAACAAAAACCTGTTGTGAAATGCCAATTTTCTTCTCCAAATTCCTCCAACGTACAGCCATCACGTGCTATTATATTTTCTTTGTTCTTTTCTTTTTTTCTTCTTTTCTTTTTCTTTTTTCTTTTCTCTTTTTTTCTTTTCTCTTTCCTGCGCAGCACCGAGACACTTCACTCATAGAGGCTTCTTCCTCTACGATTTTCTTTGAAGTACAAATGTGGGTCAGTGATGGCGGGACAGATCGGCGACGTAGCGGGCTTGGAGACCAGCAGCGCTGTAGTCTGGTTTGGTGGTTTGTTGGTCACGGGTCTGCGGCGAACGGCCGTGGAGTACAGATCTATGATGAGCGGCAGATCGGCGACGTTGGCGGAGCTGCGGGTTTGGGCTCCAGCAGCCCGGTCTTGCGTTTGAGCCTCCGGCAAGGGGTGTTTCGGCGGCATGTGTTGGTCTCCGACGGTCACGATTCTGCTTGGCTGCTTGGCTCTTTCCTTGTTTTAATTGGCGCTGTCTGTTGGGACGATTATCTCGTTTCTCATTTAAAAAAAAATTCATCACAGTGCGAGCACGCATTCCGACAACAATCAACTGGAAGAATTCGCCGATTCGTTTTTTCCATAGCAGATCTGCACAGATCTGCGAATATGCTATTCTGGTTAAAGTTTATATTCCTATTATAGTTGAAGAATAGGCTATCTTGGTTCAAGTTTATATGCCTATTTTAGCTTAGGAATAGGCTATTCTGGTTTAAATTCCAAATTTGGTTTCGATTGGTTGTGACATAAGGTAATTCTTATTCCAAATTATTACATTCTGGGGGTATTCTATCCCGAATAAGAAGAACCGAGTATATCACTCCCGGATATGAAAAAGGAAGAACCGAACCGGGTATATCACTCCCGGATATCCGCGGATATGAAAAAGAAAGAACCGGGTATCTCACTCCCAAATATAGAAAAAGGAAGAACCGGGTATATCACTCCCGGATATGGCAAAGGAAGAGCCGAATATGTCACCATCGGAGACAAGGAGAAAACCTTGGATAAAAACAAGGATAGGGAGACAACCCTCTAAAACAAGGATAAAGAGAAAACCTTAGACAAAAACAAGGATAGAGAGACAACCCTCTAAAACAAGGACAAGGAGAAAACCTTGGGCAAAAACAAAACAGGAGACAACCTGGTAAAAAATAATGAGCTACCCCAAGACAAACGGGGAACAAAGGTTAGTCTGTTGAAAGACTTGTGAATTATTGTTTAAAGATTATTATGCAGGTCTGGAGCCTAGTTTGTAAAAACGGGCATTTGAGAGATGACCGAGCATGATTCCCGAGTATTTCAAGGATATGATAGGCTTAGCCCCCGGGCAAAGGAAATAGTTGGGGGTACTCTCAGCAATCATGAGACAAGGAGACAACCTTAGGCTAAAAACAAGCAACATGAGACAATTCAGTCACAAAACAAGGTGAACGAGGAACAAAGGTTAGTCTACCGAAAGACTTACAAATTATTGCTTAAAGGTTATTGTGCAGGTTTAGATTATCTTTATGAATTGGAGAGGGACCCGGGCATGATCCCCGGGTATCTCAAAACTTGGATGGGTTTAACCCTCGAGCAAAGGATAGAGCTGGGGGGTGCTCCCAAGGACTCAGGCGATGCCAAAAACAGAGCAGAAAAGTCCAACTCACGAGCTCAAAGCACACTCACTAGGAAGACACAAGTCTCGGATAAGGTCAAACAACAAGCTGCCAAAAGGCTTTGACTAAATTCCCATTACCCAAGTACCTTGGCTAAGGGAATTGGGGGGTAACTGTTGGGAATAAATTCACACTACAAGCCCACCAAATTCTGGGCCCAATGGCTAAGGATAGGCCTATGAAGATATTAATTAAATGGCAAGAGCTATTCAATTAATTAATAGTCTTATATTCCAATCAGGATAATATTGGAATAAAGACATCATACTTATCTCTACAAGATGACTACTCAAAATTATCTTTACATGATATCTGTTGAAGGTTTATCTCTACATGATAGCTGTTGAGTTCTATCTCAACTTTGGACTCTCAAACCAATTCAAATGAGAAGGTCCAGTCCAAGTCTACTTCAACAACCCGAGCCTATAAATAGGCCCCTACATAGGGTACTGAAATATCTTAGATCTTGAATACTGAAATATTCTCACATATTATTGAGTTAGAAACTTTCTGACTTTGACATCGGAGTGTCCCCGGTTCTCCGGGGACCCCCTTAACAATATTGCCTTTTTTGTAGTGATTTGGAGTGCACAATGAAGTATTGAAGACCTTGAAGAAAGCGCATCCACCGTGTTGAAAACTGTTCTAACAAGGTCTATCTTGATAACACTCATTTTGCAGCCTCTAATTACTATGTGACACATCATCAATTTAAAAAAATGCAAAAAAATAAAAGTGAGAACAATTACACCAAATAGGAGAACATTATTAATTAGGTGATAGTTTAAATAGGGTTCTTTAGACTTTTCCCTTTAGAAATTTATTGTCAAACTATTTTATTTCATTTTCTAAAGATTGTATTTTAGATACTATAGACGACCAAGCTTCATCGAAGAATTCAAAGAAGATATTCGGCTCTATGTAATTATAAATATGTTCCACACTACCATGTTGTTGTTAACAAATGGACATGCATCCAGCTGTTACTAATCAGTCAAATTAGTATTAGAATTTTTGTCATTGTCTACTTTAAGTGTTATTTTGTACTCCGGATTATAGATCGATCAATGAAGAGTTATATTTTCTAGCTATTTGCCCGAATATATTATTTTTTAAGGTATGATACATCTTCCTTTTAGTAATGAGATTCTACCAAAACTTTAAGGATAACTTCACTTACTTCTGAAATGTCACGTCTTTTGCAAACCCCTCCAAAGTTTAAAAACTCTTACTTTAATGTATCGATCTTTTGCATTTTTCTAATTACTCTCATCCGTTATAATTTTCTGTTAAATCTTAATAATGGAGGAGTGTAAAATTCTTAAAATGCCCTATTTTTTTATTAAAAAATAAATTTTTATTATTATATTTTTTAAAACAGGGACCCATCGCTGGCGGGTCACTATTTTTATAATATAATAATAATAATAATAATTTTTTATTTGTAAATAACGGTAAATTTGGAATTCTAAAAAATTTCAGGGGTATAAATGTATTTTTACTCATTCTACCGTTTGATTTAAACCCAATCTCCAACAGAATGGGATAATTGGAAAAAATCAAAAGATCTATATAACAAAGTAAGAGTTTTTAAAATTTAGAGGGGTATTTGCAAAAGGCGTGACATTCCCTAAATAACTGAAGTTAACCCCAAAAATTTGTTGTTGGTCGGTGAGATTCTGTTTTGTAGAAAATCATTCTCGTGCTGCATCAAATGGCATGAAGAAATGAGAAATTGTATGAAGTAAACAATCTGTTCCAACCTTAATGTTAGAAGAACATACAATCATGTAATGTCCTAAATCAAAGGAGCCATGTAAAATGAAAAGAAAAAAGGAATTAATTAAGCAATATTCCAATTAATGGCGAGAGAGAGGGAATCCAATTCCATGGCGTTTGCTAGGGAAAGCAACAAACAACAAGCTGCAGGCAACTCCAATCCCAATAGGCAAAGCCACAAGAAGATCCTTAGCCTCATCGGACGGTGTCGGATAGAAGCACTTGACAACATTCTGATCAAACAAAGCCACCGCTGCAAAAACCAGCACCGACATAAATGCATGAAAAAAATCAACAAGCCTTAGCCTATACTTGGCTGCCTCCTCTGCATCCACCGGCAGCCCATCAATCACCCACAGCCCTCTAAATGTGGCCAAGCCATGGCGAACTTTCCCCCTCCCATCCCTGAAGCTGTCGCTGAAACACAGAAGAAAACATGAGAAACAGCAAACACCCAGAAGGCCCACAGACATGAACTTGCTTGTCGTGGTGTGACATTGCCCCTGGTGTGTGAAAACAGGGGCCAGAATTTGGAACGCCAGCACTGTCCCTGTGGGAAGAAGGTTCGCCAAATGTGCTGATATTTTGAATGTCTTTCTTATTGCCTTCTGTGCTGGCGTTTTTGAGGGTGCTGTGGGGGGTGTTATTGGTGCATTTTCCAGCAGTGGCTGCAGTTGTTCTTCCACTGCCACATGAGTTTCTTCATTCTGTGTGTTTGCATCCATGATCAAAACTCTCTCTCCCTCTGCAGAATGTTTTTCACAAATCTCTATGAAAATGTGATATATTTATATGCAAATTAGTGGTGGGATTGGTTGTTTTGGTTAGAATTGGCATTTTCTTACTCATTTTTAATGTGCAGAGGCATGGAGTAACTGATGTGAAATTAAGTTGACAATGGCGTTAATAAGGAGGGATTTAGTTAATGAGCTGCTTTTGTTAGGGAGTTTCCCCAATGAGGTTTTTAATTGTGGGTTAAGGGGTTTTTTTCATGCATATGTTTGTAAGATTTAATGGGTGGGAATTATATTTGATGGTTACTTGTTCTAACTTTCTCCTACTTTTAAGGAGGTTGCGAATAAGAGTAATGTTAATTAGAGCTCGTTTGAAATTGTGTTAGAAATGGTAAAAAGTACTTTAATATTTAAAAATATAATTGTTAAAACAAACTTTTGAGAAAAAAAAAAAAAAAAAAAACAATTCCAAACAAGAGCATGTTGGAGATTGAGTTGAGAAATGGAGTTTCAAAAGTCAAAAAGAGTTTTTTTTTTTTTTTTTTTTTTTTTTTTTTTCAAGCTTTTCACAAAGCGTTTTGGCCAGTAAAAAAAGTCAAATAAGTACTTTTAGAATATTTTACTAAACATATTAGTTTTTCATCAAATTCTATGACAATCATATAACAGCATACTAAATAGCATTATTTTATCAAAAGTCAACGTCCGAGGCATTGGAGGGATAGAAATAGACTACATATTTCATGTGGAAGCATTAGAAATATTGTCATTGCATAATATATTCATTCGTTTGATCAAATTTATTGCAGCCTATACCTGATATCATTAGATCATTAACTTAACCTAACGGTTTAAATCAAAATAAAAAACACTTAACCTAACGGTTGGAAGTGGCCGGGGGGGTACAATTAATATTTTACAATGCATGCACACATATTCTTAACCGGCTTAAAAAGAAAACATGCGTTTTCTTTTTGTGTTAGATGAAACCTAGTTCCTCAAGAAATAAATGTTCTTTTTGGAGGATTAATTATATCTTTTAAGAGAGATTTCTAGAGAGAGAGAGAATGGGGAGAGAAGAAGTATTTCATGGTAGAAACAAATTGATTAATGTGTACGATGATCACTTTGTATACAAACATAGAAGAGAATATTATGCATGGACATAAAATTCACACCAATAATAATGTCATTGATATTTTGATGAAACCTATGGTGAGAAAGAAGTTTATGGTGTTCAACTTCACTCAAATTTGTTGTCATTTTATGATTGGTGGTGTTGGATATATAGCATTTTGTACCAATTGGAGTAACTAGCCTTCATGTGAAAGAACATGTAAAGGTGTTCAACAAGAGAGTCCAATATTTGAACCGTTAGAAAGAGAATTGCCTAAATACATTAATAACATACATTTTTTTTTTTTACATGTCCGCATAAGAGTGGGGAAGATGATTCGAACTAGTGACCTCCACTTTATTATGCGTGGTCTCAGCATTAATATACATACTTGTATATCATTCTAACTCAAAAGCTTTAAATAATGAACTTTGGTCCATTTAAGTATATCAATTGTTCACTTTATTTATTTTTTATTTTTTAATGTGGGACACGACATTTACATTTGTACTCATAACAAATTTTTCGCTTGTTAGCATAGTTTTTGACACGGTGTGAACTGCGCCTTCTTCGGGGCCTTCTAGATCTACAATACGTCTTTGCGTTCCCACAATTGCTACAAAACAACAAGAGCGTCAAAAGATCCGCCGGCGACTATGTTAGGAAACTCCGATGCCTAAGTCAAATGCCGAGAAAACTTCAATGCTTAAGTCAATTTCATGGAGAGGAGCAATGCGATGCACAAAACTCAGCAATTCAATGTAGTTGAGTCGCAGTATTTTTGAGTGTGGGAGATTATGAGATTTATAACTTGTGTTTGAGCCTATTTATATGTTGAGGAGTTGAGATAGACTTGAACTAGATCTTATTATTTGAATTGATTTGGGAGTCCTAAGAAATGTAATGGATTTGGGGAGTAGGACTTTTTGACCCATATTTTTTAAATAGAACTCCACTTGAATTGTATCTCCGGACTATAATTAATAGCTTCGTGAGCCTATTATTGGCCTTGAGGCCCAATATCTAATGGGCTTGTAGTACAAAATTATTCCCAATGCCGCTCACATGCGAGTCTCTTCTAAATTAGCCCAACAAAATGTCAAAGACCAAGACTCATTTAAGTAAAAGCTAACCATAATTCTAATACCAATTGTTAGGAAGAGAATCAAGTAGTGAGTCCACTAAGATTACAATAACTAAATATTTTACATACTGCTTTTATATATATATATATATATCATGTTTTCATTTCATACATTTTCATCCACTTTTCACTCGGTTCAACCTAGCCAAATAGTTGATCCTATATTTTGATCCTAACATAATTTTTTTTAAAAAAAAATAGTATAATTTCATTACCTGAAAGAAGTCTCATTTTTTTTTTTTTTTTTTAATCTAACTCTTTAGTAAGCTCCAAATCAAGTATGCCTTCGTTACCGACATCCTTAATGAAAAAGAATACAACGTTTCACAAGTAGATAGTAAATACAGATCTCTAGGATTGGAACATTTCAAATATTCCAGCTAAAGCTCGACCCATTCAAATGAGTCAAGAATGAATGGAATTCTGTAAAATTGAAATAAAAGAATTGTTAAGTAAATGAATTATCAGGAAAAGTAAATAAGTTGAGCTCAAGTAATAGGAGTCCCCAAGAGGTAGCTCAATCGGCTAGGACTAGGCTTAATGAAGTAGAGGTCACTAGTTTGAATCCCCCTTCCCCTCTTGTGCAGACATGTCAAAAAAAAAAAAAAAAAAGAGTAAGAGGAGTCCCCACGGTAGTAATTAATTATAAACCTCTCAACAAAGTCTTGGAATGGATCTGATATCCTATTCCAAACAAAAGAGATTTAATTAAACTAATAAGTCGAGCTCAAGTTTTTTTCTAAATTTTACATGAAGAGTGGATTTTCGCAATTCCAGACTCATGTCACAAAAAAAAAAAAAAATAGATTCATGAAAGTGATAAGTACAAAATAGCATTCATTACACCTTTTGGCCTTTACGAATGAAACGTCATGCTTTTGGGCTCAAAATGCCCCAAGTAAATTTCAAAATATTATAAATGAGATTTTTGATCTTGTTGGGGAGGAAATATCTCAATGACACTTATTTACAATATGTCATCACCCACTTATCATATGACATGTTTCAACCATTTTTTGCACCTAGGAATAAAAGGAGAAGGGGAGACCTTTTTTGGGGGTTCTCTTCTTCCTCTCTTACGAGCCCTTCCCGATGGACTCCAAAAAGACCCTCTCCATCCCACATCTCTCTCTCTCTCCCGAAGACTCGTCTCTCTCCCATACCTCTCTCTCTCTCTCTCTCTCTCCCTTGTATATCTCACTCAACGCATACTGATTCATGGATGTTAGAGGCAAATTACCATTATATTTTTTATCCACATATAAGAGGCTAACTTAAGTATTGGAGAGTCTCTAACCCCAACCGGAGACCCTCTGACCATGCCCTTGTTTTGCAAGAACACCCTTGTTGTATATGAATTCCTCTCATAGCTCAACCATGAAGAAAAATCACTGGATAGCAAATCTTTAGACCAAAGAAACGTACCAGCAGATCCCATATCTCTCATTTTTCTATTGTCTATATTGATGATGTCCTCATTTTCTCCAATCAATTGATCGATGAACATTGGAAACATCTTCACTCATTTCTAACTATCATCAAAGTTAATGCTTAGTAGTCTCTTCTACTTAGATTAATTTGTTTCAAACCAAAGTAAGATTCTTAGGTTTCAACATACGTTGAGGAATGGTTAAACCCATTATGATCGGGCCATTCATTTTGCAGATAAATTTTCTGATATTATACTTGATAAAACTCAACTCCAAAGATTCTTAGGTTCTCAAAATTATGTTACTGATTTCTATCAAAATCTCTGCAAACAATATTGTAAACCATTGTATGATCGTCTCCAAAGTAATCCCCTTCCTTGGACAGAAATTCATACTTCTATCGTTTAAGAAGTCAAAAAATATGTCAAGACTTTGCTTTGCCTTTGCATTCCTAATGTTGGTGGCATTCTTGTAAATACAGGGTAGATCATCCCTCGGCTCTCATAGAACTTTTTGGAAAAAAGTAATTCTATATCAGAATGAGAATTACTCTCATTCCTAGTATCTTTGTTTCGATAATAAGTTCAAAAGCCAATTGCCTATTTGGTTTAGAGCATGTTTAAGATTATGTTTGAGAAATTTTAAATATGAAATTGATAATTTTTGTGAACAATTAATATGGTCTATCCCCACTAGCACCATCTAGAAGAAAACATAGAAAGAACCATATAAACAAATCAAGAAAATACTATAAAGGTAAATATTACAAGAGTAAAAAGTTTGAACCAACCGAATATTACAAGAAAAACAAAAAGCCAAAAAAAATTCTAAAAATAATAAAAAAGAAAAATATAATAAAAGTAAAGTAAAATGTTACAAATGTGAAAAAACATGTCATTATAAAATAGAATGCAAAGAGATAAAATCAATGAATTAAAAATTTCTTTGAAGGATAAAGAAAAGTTATACAAAATTTTACAATTAAGAAACTCAGATTCAAGTGAAAAAGAAAGACGGAGGTACGATCTAGAGTTCTATACTAAAAGCTGAGTAATTTGTCTGGATAACATGCCTTTGAAAAAGATAAACTGACTTGACTAAAAATGTATATTTTTGCACTACGTATATAAGCCTAATGACCTACAATTTTTTCATAAAACCCAAAAGCTATTGTTCATTGTTCATTGTTCTTTGAGAGAAACTTAAACAGTTTTGAGCCTAAACTGATATATATATATATATATATATATATATATACCCTCTCCTTGATTTTCATCATTCAAATTACAAAAAACCTTTAGCTACCAGAGTTTTGAGTTGTAGCGAACAAGGTTTGTTTGTGAATGTGATTCCTGTAAAAAAAAGGCCAGCGAATCTAGAATTATTATGGTAGAAGGTGAACGAATTGTTTACTGAGGTTGCAAGCTAAGTCTAGCTAGAATAACAAAGATTCTCTAAGTTGACTATAGTTTGTAACATAAGTCTTCCGCGTGCATTTTTTATTTTTTGTTTTTTATTTTTTTATTTTTATTTTTATTATGAATAAGGAATTTTATTCAAGAACAACCAATCAAAACTACAAAGATATTCTAATTACGAGCCTTCTCAAAAGGCCAAAAACTTAGCCACGCAGGGCTTCACACTTTCTCCAAGCAAGCCAAATGCATACAACAAACATTTTGGCAAAACCAGCACTACCAAAAGAAAATCCAAAGCAGGGCTGCTCTACAAAGAAACAACAAACAGAAACCAATCTGCAGAAAAACCACGCAGGGTCTAAAATAAAATAAAAAAAAACAAAGCAAAACAACTTCAAAGACACTACTCAACACCAATAGCAATACTAAAAAACCTCTCCAAAAAGAGACCAGCCTTCAAGAAGAAGAGTAAGGCAGAAAAATAGAATATCAAGCCTACACAGAAACTATAACAGCAAATCAGCATGCAGATTCCACAAAGAAGCTAAACCCAGGTTCTCTCTAGTTCTTGGAAACTTTCCCTTCCCAGCAATTCTTGACCTCACCTCCCAAATTATCTTCTTCAAAAGCTGCTCCTCAGTATTAGGTTGACCAGAATACATTAGCTCATTCCTAGTGCACCATAAATTGTAGATAACAGAACCTAGAACCAATCTGCAAAGAAAACCTTTAAGAGACTTATTCATCCACTCTTGAATTCCTTTATGTAGAAACTCATCCCAAATAACTGGAGATTGTCCACTCTACATCGAGCCATACAGAATTTCCAGATTCTATAGCTAAAATTGCATTCAAAGAACAAATGTCCCCTACTTTCAACTTGATTATGACAAAACAGACACTTAATATCACCTTGAAACCCCCATTTAAGCAACTTTTCACCTGTTACAAGTCTATCTTGTATAGCAAGCCACAAAATGAAAAGCATGCTTGGGAATGGCATATGAGAACCAAACCAATTTCCACCAGGCAATTTCCTCTTTCTTCTCTCTCAGCAATTCCCAAGTTTCTGAACTAACAAATGTTCCCTTCCTAGATGCAGTCCACACAGGCTTATCATAAGGAGCAAACCTAATCTCAAGAAGCTTAGCTTGGATTTCAACCAGAGCATCAGATCTTGCTTGTCTCCAATGCCATTCTCCATTAAGAATTACAGAAGAGAGTTTAGCCTTCACATTGCTTCTAGCATCATAAACAACCCTATGGCCATAAACCTCATATAGAATACCTGAAGGATGCCATGAATCCAACCAAAGGTGCATATTCTCCCCATTTCCAACTTCAAACTTCAAAATCCTTTTAGCTATACTCCTCTTCAACTTCAAAATCTTTCTCCAACTCCAAGAACAGGTTTGAGGAAAGCCAACACTCCAGAAACTCCTCCCTTTCAACAAATTTTCTTTCACCCAGGCCACCCAAATAGAACCTGATCTAGCAAAAAGACTCCATACATGTTTAAGCATAGCAGATTGGCTCCAAGTCTCCAACTGTTTCAAGCCCAAACCTCCTTCCTTCTTAAGATAACACAGCTCTTTCCAAGAAACCTTAGCCTTTGCAGACCCTTCACTCCTCCCATTCCACAAAAACCTATTAAATTTCTGTTCAATAGCCTTAATGACCTTCTTAGGCAAAATAAAAATACTAGTCCAATAAACTTGCAAACTGTAAAGCACAGAAGATAATAATTGGAGCCTCCCTACATAGGATAAGTGCTTAGAAAGCCATGAG